>NC_083769.1:31197550-31498550 GCF_963514075.1 Conger conger
TTACTGGTTTCTGATGCCTCTGGAGAAGGAGCAGAAGGGCTTGGTTGGCGATTGGCGCTGCCTTCAGGAGTTCTCTGGCTGACGGTTCTGTGTTTCTGTGCACAGGAAGCTGTCCACTGTGTCATTTTCTATTAGAAGATTAATTAGCCCAGTAGGCTACTGCTGCCAACACAGATATCGACTTTAGTTAAGCTTCTCTATGGGGGAAAAAGTAGTAAAAAGTTTAAGAGTAATTGAAACTGTTGAAAGAGATTTTAATAATGTACCACTAATGCCGCTAACGGCTAGGGATTTATTTATTTATTTATTTATTTACATTGGAGTGAAAGCAATTTAATAGACAATGATATCATACAAATACACACTAAGCTAGCAGGTTCTAACTTTTCTTTATTTGATGGGGTAATAAACTGTCACAGATTATGAAATGTTTCACCTACTACCTCAGCCATTATTATTTTATGTTCAAAGGTGAAATGTTTACCTGACTGCAGGGTATGTCACAGTAGTGCCAACTGTTGACCTCAACGGTTTTGTACTTTCATTCTATATACATGTTTAAAATGAAATAAATGTATGTTTAGTTTGGATTGCCATGGAAATCAATGTGCTGAGAAATTAATATTAGCAAGCAAAAAATTTGATTTTTACATTACATTACATTACATTACAGGCATTTAGCAGAAGCTCTAAGCCAGAGCGACGTACAATGAAGTGGAAAATAAATTTTCATGCAGATTTAATTTAGCATGTTTTTTAACTTTGGGGACTGACTCGTTAACTCATTAGTGAAGAGTGGATTCTGATCAGTGGAGGCCTCTGTTTTACAGCAGTGTGTTTAATCTGCTATGAAGGACACATACTGTAGATGAGGAGGCACAAAATAGACCCCGCCAGCTTTCTCTTTTGCTGCCAGCATACTGTGTGCTTCTGTGTCAGTGTTGTCTTATTGTGTCTCTGCAGCTCCTGGGGTTCGTCTACGCCTGCTATGTTGTCAGTGCCTTCACAGAGGAGGAAGACAGCTGTGAGTATGAGCACCATAAAATGAGAGAGGACAAGGCTCTGGACAACTTGCTGACCTCCCTCCTTCTCCTGCTCCTCCACTAGCCCCCTCCCATGCCCCCACCCCCAGTGCCACCCCAGCTGGAGGTTTTCTTCCTGGAACCCAAATAGCTCCTACACCCCCCACACACACTCTTTCCACCCAGTCTCTCCCTCACTCCCACCACCTCTCTGTTTCCTTTCTCTCTTTCCAGTCCCTCCCTACTTTCCTGCTCCTTGACAAATTCTTGATCCTCCTTTGCTTTCTACCTTCCATATTATACCCAAGAGAGTTCTTCATAAGCACTTCTTTAAAAATTCACAAAGCTAATTACATTCCCTGAAGACCCACAGTGCATATTAATTGGAAGCCAGCAAACACCAAATTTACCATTAGTTTTGCGAGAACTGCAGTACAATTCCTGTTGTAGAAGCACCTATGAATTATTGTGCTCACATTATAGCAAATGTCTGTGTGTATCACTGGGAAAAAAAGCTAAATCTGTGACTGGTTTGCCTCAGCTCCTGATAGACTCGCCCCCTCTACAAAGATCAAGTGTCAGTCCAGAGTTCACCCATCTGAATAATTGCTGGTGAAAAGGCATCAATATTTCACAGGTTTCCATTGCAGGCCTCACCTCATGTCTTAAACAATTTACGTCTGGAATTTCAGTTTCTGTACATTTACATGTCCGGAGCTGCAGCTTCTTTTTTTCATGTGCAACTAGCAATAGTTTCCTAGCATTTTCTTTAGTGGTGTTTATTTAAAAAAAGAAAATGTTTCTTCCACATTGTGGGCTTAGACAGAGAAATCTTGGTACAAATACCTGGCTTAGATCAGTAAAGAACAGCCGTGGACTTGCATTGACCTAATGCTGGGAGGTCAGAGGTCACCTACAGGCTTGGCCTACTGGGGGAGAGGCAGTGTGGGAAAAGGACATTTTAAGTAGTGTGGTAAAATGAGTCCTCCGTGGCTCCTCCCAAAAGGACTGTAGGTCTGCTCCTGCCTTTCTGCTCCTAATTTAGTTCTGATTTAACTTCTAGTCATGGTGTAGGAGATGCTGTTTTCACTTTACTCCCTCTTGCTTACATTTGTCTTAAAGCCAGCTAACTTACAATAAAACTGTAATCCCATTTAATTTAGGATCAAAGTGCCCCGGTACAAGGACCGGTGAATAATGCATAATGCCATATTTGGGTGGTAGTATGGATTATGTACATGTTCCTAGATAAATTTAGGTCAAAATTGAAGAACCTCAAATTATAATTATTATTATCTTGACCTCTTTCTAGACTCTAGATCAGGGGTGTCCAATCTTATCCAGAAAGGGCCGGTGTGTGTGCAGGTTGTTGTTTTAACACAGGACTAAGACAGCTGATTCTACTCATCAAGGTCTTGATTAAAGACCACGATTAGTTCATTAGTATAATCAGGTGTGTTACTGCTGGGTTAAAACAAAAACCTGCACCCACGCCGGCCCTTTTAGGATAAGATTGGACACCTCTGCTCTAGATCTAGATGTTTTCAGTTTTCATTTACCTTGGCGACTGTTTTCTAAACACTAACTTCAGTCTATTTTTAGATTCTGTCCCTGGGTTTCTCAACCGATCCCCAGGGAATTTAGCAACTGCCTGTGGTCTCTAAATCTGATCAGGGCTCATCTCCCTGATGTGAAAAGAGGTCATATAATCCAGACAGTCCATGTCAGATTGAAACCTATTTAGTTTGGCAGTGTGTGTGTTAAACTGCCATAACATTTTCAAGCTGGTAATGATAATGGGTCAGGTTAACAATGCCTGCAATTCTGAATGCCATTGAAAAGTGAAAAAGTGAAAGGGGAAATTGAAATAGGGCTGTTGAAGAATTGGCACTCTTTTCACGAGGTCACATACCAAGGATTCAGTGGTTGTGAATGTTTAAACCCCCCTCTGGCATGGGGTGTACCATTGTGTAATCAATCACTCCTAAGTAATCTCGGGAGGGCTGCACCATTCTGGCTGGGGTACAAACGCCAAGAAACAATTGACTTTTCCTTGCTGTTGCTTCCTTCTGTTTTGTTTTTCCATTGCCTTTAATTGGCATCAATCTGTTGAGTGGACCAGCTGCCATAACTAAGACTCTGTTAGTCTTTATGATAATATATACATGCACAGATTTGATTAGAAAGGCTAGGAGCAATAGGTTAGAGGTTGTTATTAATTATTCAATCATTTTTGCAAACTACTCATTAAATCTCTCCATTTGGATCAATTCCATCATTTTTTTTATTCAACCAGATATATCTCAAATCACACTGATCAATTGTAATCTGGCTCTTGCCAAACCCACAAGCTTAATTTTCACAAGAAGGAGTTAAAATGTGAGACTGCATTTCAAATTTAAGCTTGCAGGAGAAATACCTACATTGTTGGGGTAGTGTCTCCAGTAATGTATGCGACCTGATTTTTAAACATTCTGTGAATCTGAAGGCCTTACTCTCAGCTCTCCCTGTCTGGAGATAATAAAGCTCAGGTCTCTGACTGACCACTCATTCTCCCTGCCTCATTAAGCATAATGGCACCTGCCACATTTCTTTATGCGGCTCAGGCAGAAGGTTGGGAGGGAGTTACCTGGAACAAATGAAAGATTGATCAGGGCTGAATTCCCCTTCAGCAGACGGCAGTATCTTTAGTTGAAAAGGAGAGCAGGCTTATGTTCGTCTGGCTGGGAAGAGGTGGCTCGGTGTGCCTTGAAGAAAGAGCCAAGCTGAGGTGTGCAAAAACAGTCCGTTTTATCCGTTTGGGCTTCACTGCTGTATATCTGCATATCTGCATGCACATATGCAGATATTCAGCCTGGGTGGGGATTTGGGAGGAGTGAGTAAGACTCTAAATCTAGGTTGTGTTCTCAGTGTGGGAGGGGCTGCGTTCTGGTGCTGAGTCACATGCTTTATACCTCATTGTAACGGAATAGGACCCACAGAGACTTTCATATGATCCCATCACACTGAGGAGTGCTGAAGCGGAGAGCAAGGGATACAGAGAGGGGAGATCGAAGGAAAGAGAGGGAAGAGAGAGGAGGGGGTTTGTGTTATTAAATAATCTGACACAGTAAGCATGCTGAAACCAGGGGTTCTCTATCCAAAAGGACAAAAAAACAAAGAGGGTAAACAGACACTCAGGCATCTACACACGTCCAGAGAAATGAGATTTCAGTTTTGTTCGGTTTGAAACGACAGCTGGGGGCCTGTGAATCCATTTTCCTTAATGAGACGGAACTTTCCTGTGGGAGGCCTCATCAGCCCTGTGAGCCATGTACAATCCACTGATCCATCGATACAAGATCCACTCCCCTGGTGTAGTGATGGGGAATGATGGGATAAATTCCTCCATCAGTTCCACCATCCTGACCTGAAGATGAATACGCTTTTATACACCAACACACACACACATATACACACATACAGACACGACATTAGGAAGGTGGCTTTACAGCTATGTGCTGACACTTCAGACAATTTAATTTAGCATTGCTACTAGACCAAAATGGGAGTATACAAAAAAAGATGATACTAATTCTAGTGCTATTATTATTGTTGTTATTCAAAGGCAAGTCTCTCCCACTCTATTTCTCTGTTCTTTCTCATCTTTTGTTCTCTATCATCTCACACTCTCTTTCTTTGATTTGAGATGCATATTGTATAATGACTGTTCAACACAAGGGTATGTACAGAAGTACGACTGAATTTGGAGGTTTCATCGTTAGCTGAAATCTGTGGTGCTACTTGGTAGTGAGACGCCTGGATTAAGGATGCTTTCTGGCTGGCGGTTTGATGCAGGATGGCTCAGAACTGAGTAGAGGCCATTTGATTTTCAGAAGAAGAGGTTAAATTATTCACTTCTCACACAGTGATCCATAACCTTTTGTCCTTTCCCCAAGCATATCCCCTCCTCAAGACTGTACATTAGGGTGGATCAATTGAAAGCAATGTCCATGATTGTTATCTTTTAAGCACATTGCTTTGCACGTACTATATCTGGGGAAGATTGAGCTCTGCTTGGCCATAATGACCACATCACTGAAATGGAGAAATACTGATCTTTGTTCCTTTTTCAATCATTTCTTGACTGGAGTGTTCATGGAAAAAATGTTTTTCCAAGTGACTTGGTTGTGCTCTGTATTCATGTGGCTGCTGTACAAGTGCAGAGGAAATGAGGAATTATACAATTAACAGCAAGCCCTGATATCACTGCAGTTTACATACAATGGGTCGGGCTCTGGATGGGAATGAGGGCTGTGACCTGCTGGAGGTGTCACCCCCTGTTGGTCCTCACTGATTATCAGTCTGCAGGGTGGATGAACATTGGGTCGCACATGCTCAAAAGCCCATCTCTTCATAAAAACACACTGTACCACTTTCATTTTCTTTTGTCCTTTTCCATATTTGCTGTCTGTTATGTTGGTGCATATTCAGTGTTTATTTTTGTATATTATTTTATCCTGTCCTGTTATGATTTATTTTTAGTTTTCATTTGCTCCTTTTTTTGGCTTTCAGTTGATTTTATTGGTGGATTTGATCCATTCCCCCTCTACCATGTCAATGAGAAACCATCTCACCTCCTCTTAAAGCCCATGTACCTGTAAGTATATGATGCAATCTCTTATTCTGACTACTGCAGTCTTTCATCCACCCACATAAAAGTGTGTGTGTGTGTGTGTGTGTGTGTGTGTGTGTGTGTGTGTGTGAGTGTGTGTGTTTGTTTTCTCAGTTTTGAAATAATTGAGGAGTAGTTTCTTGAGGCATTCACATTGACAGTTGCACTGAAATGGCCGTAGCTTTGCCTTTTTCTAGCTCTAGTAGCATTTGCTTACCGATTGAAAGTTACTTTGGCTAAAAACATCTGAAAAATGCTTTGAATGAGTCTGTACAGAAGAGTAATGAAAGAAGTGTGGGCTGCTTGTATCTAGTTATCACTGTATTCAAGTCAAAGACAGGCATTTCAGGCAGTGAAGGTGTGTCCTAAATTGGTGGATGATAACAATGACCAACTCAAGCTTGAGTTTTCCCTTTTTATAATTTTGAATTCATACATGGAAAGAAGATGCTGTACACTACACACACAAGGACCACAACGAGATTGAAGCTGCTTACGATTTTTTAACACCTTTGGGATAAACCACAGAAAGTGTTGCACTTACAAGAGAATATGCAGCATCTCACATGAATGAAATCACTTTGAGCAGGCAGGATTCTCGGAAGGGGAAATGCCCTGTGGTATTTCACGCGTTTGCATCACAAAGGGCTCTTTGAAATCCAAGTAAAGCTCTTGCTTGCCTTATCAGATTTAATCAAATTCAACCATTTGCTGTTCATGGAAAACCCAGGACACAGTTGTATGTTTAGGAGATTAAAAAAACATTTTTTTCAACAAACACGTTTTTTCCATAAGGTAACATCCTACTTTTTTTTCACTGCAGAAAAAGAGAATCGGATTTGGCCCATTCCTGCCAGAACACATTTGTATGTGTATGTCCGATGCTATGAAGCATCCAGAGGCAGTATGAATGAGTGGGAGGATGAATGCACTTTAAACTAAAGTCTGAAGAGCTATCAATATGTCTGTTTGGCCCGGAGACGTTTCCACTCTCCCCAGTTATTCTTTGTAGCTGTCATATTTAGATGTCATATTTCACTTCATATTTTCTGCAACACTCATAACTCTTTAAATTAAGATACCGAAAGGCCTGAGGGACATGCCAGGGCTTTTAGGTAAAAGAGCATGAATCATGATCACTCTCCCTTACAGTATATTCTGAGCATTTGGAAATGTGCAATATATTATGTTGGAAATTGCAACTGTGAGCAATAGCACTTAATTTATTTTGTGAATTGAGGAGAATGTACTTGCCTTGAAGAATGTTTTTCTTGACAGTTTAATAATCTCTTTCAAAGAAGACTTGGTGTTTTGTCAGGATGGTGAAGGCGATGGGATGGATTTGAATAAATCAGAGGCAAATGCCGTGGAATGAATGTTTCATGGGCTTTGATGGGACTGTGCGCACATTTGTGTGCGAGTATGCTGATGCATATGTGTGCTTTGTGTGAGTCAGCAGGTATCTGTGCCCCTTGCTCACGCTTTCTCTTGCATATTTCAGGTCTACGTAAATAGAGCTTCGGGGTGTGTGAAGGTCATTTCTGAAGATGGAGAGGGAGGTCTGACATGGAGAACTGGAACAGAAGAGAGATGCTGCATCACATCAGTGTGGAAGTCCAGGGGACTATGCAAGAGCATTCCTCTGCTTCACATTTATTTTCAGTCATTTTCAGTGTTGTCGGTAAACTTCTTTAAAAAATACAACACTTCCGAGTTGTTTACAATTCTCTGGGGATAATGGTTTAGTTTTGGAGGGGGAAATCTACAGCGGAACTTGAGAGCAATTTGATGCACAGTTTTAAATGAACTATTATTTGTATAACGAATGGGAGCAGTCAATAAGGATTCAATGCCTGTGGCACTGTTTTCTCATTGCTGTCTCTGTCATTGTTTTGTCAGAAGTACAGAAGTGCATAGTGAACACTCGCCCAGCTGAAAAGTCCTGAAGAGTTCCTAGCCTCATTTTTGTTTGTCGTCCGTTATTGTTTTATTAATAGCTATTGATTGACTGTGTGGTTTGCGTCAGACCCAGGACTGATGGATACACTGGCCTTGCAGAAAGAGGAAGGAAATGAACATGCATTTGAAAACAAAGCTGTGAAACCCCAAGGAAAGGAACAATTAAAACTTAAAAATGTTTTCCGCTGGGTTCAAAAAACAACATAACGTCTTGTTGTGAATGGCACTAAACTAAAGAGAAAGACATGTCAAAGCTGAGACATTTATGTTTTGACTTCAATATACAGTAGCAACTTTTGTTCTTTTGTAAGAAAGAAAACTTCCATTTGTGAAATGTCACAAGCTATTTTTAGACAGTGTTTTAATAAAGTGGGTGCTTTGGAGCTGCCGGGAGTGGAATTGAGGAATGCCCATTATCTCCATACACTCATTCCCCATGGGTAAAATAAGAGACACAGCTGGAGAAGATACTACATGGGGAGTGAGGTATTGATATAGTGGACTAATAAAAGCTGCCTCAATCTCCAGCAGCTACTTACTGTATTTGTTTGAATGTGGCAGAAGGGAAGGGGGGTTACTGTGGTTAAGTAAGTCATAAATATTTGCAGAGGGTGTTGAATAGCATTGTTAATTTACAGCCCAGTGCAGTATCAGCACTAATACTCAGGTCACCCACCCACCACATGGTTGCGACTATATTGAACTGTATGCTTTTTTTCTCAGTGGGTAACAGAGAATAGCAGAATGTACATGGATCACAAAGGAATCATACAAGGAGCAGCCCGTGATTAACTGAGCTTAATATATTGGCAATAACTGGAGGCAAACTAGCTGAAGACCATCTATAATGTTGGAATTGCATTCAAAGAAAAAGCAGTTCTTCACTTATTGCTAGTGTGTGCAGAGCTACTCAGAGGTCAGAATAACTGAGTAGCCCCCCTCTCATATCATGGTCATGTTGTTGGTGATATGAGGAGGTGATTCCCTCACTCTGTTCCTATGGCTTCATTGTTGTCATGAATCTATGCTGCCCCCTAATGTTGAATGTGTGTATTAATTGTCTGGCAACTAAATTAATTTCTATCAAAATGCAAGCATTTTTTTTTTACATTTGACAAGATTCATCATTAAAATGTGAATGATAAAAACAAAAAGCTTTTTAAAAAAACTGTGTGAAAAACGGTAACAGGGACCACTAGTGCCAGTGTTTTCTCTTGCTCTACACATTCTCTTGAACTGGTTGTTCTGCATGTGCGTTCTTCTGTAGTTGTTGTATTGCATTACATCACAGCTTGTTAGATGTAAAGTAAATGTCATCACTACCCTGTGCAGAAAATATGTATTTGAGGTTTCAATTAGTCTTACTCCAGTCTTGAATTCAATTTACTTTTTCTTAAGAGATGTACATGATTTGTTAAATTCAAGAAATAAATGTTGAAAACATTTGTCACAAGATAAGTGATCTTGAATTAAAAAAAAATTAAAAACAGCCTTTTCAATGGCTTCTGAAAATGGTTTGAATTAAACATTTGATTCTAATTTATTTAAGCATGATTGCATGCTCAGAATCAGGTCAAGGATAAGGACCATTCTGCCCAGTGCTGAGGAGGTAGAGGCCCTCTGTTCAGCTCACATGCAGGCACCATTAATAGTTTAAATAATGTACAGTACATAACAGCTTGCATTTAGAATTCACGAGGGCTAACCAAAACGGAGTATCCTGGCAAGGTTTTCTTTTGATGCACTTGTATTGGTTTGTGTATAGGGTGTCGTTTTGCAGTGGTCACCCAGTGAACAAGTCATGTTGCCATTGCTCTTCCTTACCGTGAATAGTCTACCGTATCATTTTTTTTTATATTATAATTTCATTTTACCTGATGTATCATGTTCATTAGATTATTTAATGTCATTTTTATCAAATGCTTTTTGTATTACATAACTGTTACATACAAGTCATGCATCCCATAATGATTGTGATCCTGTTAACATTTGTGGTTTGTACTCAAAAGTGTACATAGAAGTTTGTTAATAAATTGTGTACTTTTAATGAACCAATCCTGTTTATTCATTTTTGGTGTGTAAAGCATATATGAACAGATTATAGCCCTATTTTTTTCATTTTAGCTATTTTATAGTAACATGTAAATCAGAATGCGAAAATGCTTAGCAGTACATTTATATAAATAAATAAACCATATGCAAATAGATTGTATTTCAGCAAAGATGGTGATATGTGTTGAATCTGTCATAATATTGACACTAATCATTGTCTATAGCATAATAATCGTCTCCATTTTATTTTGCAAGGACAAATCAGCAGCTGAAAGTGAGCGCATTCCTGTCCGTACTCATTGCCCACAGTGAACCTCTGCTCCTTTGTCTTGGCTCAGCACAACAGCCCACAGGGTTGGGCCGTCCCAGCTCACAGAACATTCTCACAATGTCCTCGCCACATCGGGGGATGTTTTTTCAGCAGGGTATTTATTTTCTTCTTCAGTGGGAATCATCTAGCACGGCATGGCGTGGTAATTCTGTGACCCTGTGAAAGAACAAAAAACTTTCACCACTGCGCAAAGGGTGATTTGATTGCTACTGTATTTATATTTGTTATCTATTAAGTCATACGTCATAGATATTGGAGCTAATATATGGTTGTTCGTCAGCGACTTTCAAATATGAGAAGAAAATCAAAAACATTATTTTCAAAGTAGTTTTTTTAAACATTTTCTGTTGATGACAATTTGGCATTTACTGAAATAGGGATCACTTATTTGCATGTGTCAGTGCAGTGAGACTGAAAGGGGTATGAATATAGGCAGTAACTCCATGAGGAACGGCAGGGGAGGTGATACCGTGGGCACTGTGCGGAGCTTAAGACATGAAGGCTCGGACGCTCCCGCGGATGACCGCGCGGCAGATGGGGCAGTGACGCAGGCTGGCTGCGCAGTCAGTGCACACGACCAGGTGACCGCAGGGGATGAACACCATGGATACCAGCTTGTCCATGCAGACCTTACAGGTGCGCTCCTCCTGCAGCTGCCTGAGCTGCTCCTCTGGGCTCTGGTCCCCCACTACTCACACACACACACACAAACACACACACACACACAGCAAGAGAGAGAGCACTTACACATACACATTTAAGATTCAGTGCAATAACAATGTTTTTACAAATGTCTAATAATCTAATTTCCTTCTAAAGTAATCTCTAAATTCAGAACAGCTGGACATCGGGCACGGCAAGCTTTATTTGCTTCTGAGACACAGTTTTGTGGCCGTTGTTATTTTATCCACAACATTGCGGAAATTTGAAGCCTGTTGCCATATCGTGCTGAACACGCAGCTCACCTCTTGAAACACTTTGTCACAATGTTTATGCAATCAGTGCAATCACATTGGTACGACGTAAGGGCTATCTATCGGCTGGATCCATAAACACTGATTCCCTTTAGATGGGACTCCCATCCATCACTGAAAGCAACTCTCCCAAACAGCATAGACAGAAGGTATCAGTGAACCCAGAGAAGTAGCTCATGAAACATTACATTGTGAGAGTTCATGATGATGGCATTACAGGATATTACATAACATTACAGCCTATTGCCCTGAAAAACTAAAAAGCTCTCCTGTGAAAATGTGGGATATTGAGGCGCAGGATACACCCTGAGAAAGTCTCACCTTTCTCTTTGACATGAGTGAGAGTCCTCTCCACTCCTGCAGTCGTGCCCACCCTCTCTTCGGGCTCTAGGGAATGACCACAAACAAGGACATCACACAAATGAGGAAAGGACATAGTGAGTGGGTTGGGACCTGCTGATAGCATTTTTACTCCTGGATCTATTTATGAACGATTATTTCTCAAAGACCATTTTGTATAGACATAATGATGAAGGACAAACAGCTGTTGAACCAGAAGATCCCTTGTAACTCCATATCTGTGTAACACATTGAATGGGAGGGAGGGCAGTGAAACATGAAAATACTGACATGAGGAAGGTAGCCCGTCCTGCCCTGCTTTCCCCAGCACACTGCTGGGTGGGGCACTACTGTACCTCTGGTCTGCTCTGACCCCTGCCTGTCCTCCTCCTCAGCTTGCAGCACATCAGCTACCAGGTCGGACACAGATGTGTAGTGGCTGCCAGTGAGCAGGTATTTGGTCTGCACTAAGCTCTCCACCAATCCAGCATCAAAGCCCATCTGCAGCACTGTCTGGACAACAGGGGACAGCAGAGCAGATGAGGAGCCCTGGCGCCTGCCCTGGTCTATGGGGAAGAGAAGGCACAACGCCTGGGTGTTGTTGGTCCAAATGTACACTGTCCCACACAGCAATGTGCTGGGGAGCCATTTCAACAGATAAAATGGTCCTGAAGGATATTGTCCAGTCAGAAATGCTCAAATGAAAAAGAGGTATTTTTATGAATAATGTCAAAATTCGCAACACATAATTTTTGCCAGACAATGCAATCTTAGGTCCACTCTGAGAGTTTCCATCATGAAGGTTACATATGTTAATACCATATGTTTTGACATATGTGATTAACTTTTCTTATACAGATATGTACCTTTTTCCATGAACAAAAACAAATGTAGGACTGTACAAATGGAGACGTTACATAGTTGAAATGCCTGTCTAATGACTGAGTGTGGAAATTTTACACTGAATAATGTTTTTCTATTCTGTTGATATAGAGGTTTTTTATATGTGTGATGGTTTGAAGAGGGAGAAATGACATTTTGTTTCCCCTCAGATTCACAGAGAAAACTAGAGTTCAGATAGTTATAAATGCCAGTTTTAGGAAACCTGACAAATGAAGCCAAAACTGCACAGGAGGAAGGAGCCCATGAGTGTAAGTTCACAGAGCAACACACATGCAGCATTTACGGTACACTAATTAAATGGGTTTTCAGTTGTTTGCCACAATACAAACTCAGGAATTCTAAGATTTCTTTTTTTCCATATACATAAAATGCTGTGATGTGCACTTTGTCTGCTTCCTGCTGTGCCTGTATGTGACTATTCTTAATATGTCCCCCACTGTCTGCAGCTAAGGGCATTCTAACTACCTTTTGTAGAAAATCCATATTCATTACATTTTTGAAGCCGATCCTGGTTTTAAACTATTTTAAATAAATTAATGTTAAAGAAGCAAAGCCTGGAGAGCAAAGCACACATTCCAATGTGTGCTCCAAGAAATTAATGGGAGAGAGGGGAATCTATTTTCAATTTCATCTTAATTGAGATCTCATTGATGAAAGGTCCAATTTCAAGTCATGGCTTCATAATGTGTCTGTTTCTAATCTGATCCTGAAAAAAACTAATTTTTTTCTTCATTCAGCTTTCATGCAATAGAAGCACTTTAATTCTAGGTTTATTACACTCAGATGGAATGTTCAATTCTTTGCTATAGTGCATACCCAACTTCATTCCTTTCACAAGAGCACTAATAGATTCTTTACCGGACTCACCATGTGCTGAGCTGATGTCTCTGGCCATAGAACTCTGTCCACTACTCTAGAAAAGTAAAAATGATGGGTTTCTTTTGAGAAAAGAAATATGCATACATTTTCATACACATACACCTATGATGCTGCTGAATGTCATTTCACTTACCCCAGTTTCGCCAATGCTGAAATAGGACTCTTGGATGTTGCTGACATATTGCTGTCCTCTTGTTTGAAGCAAAAACTCACATCTATGGGAAAGATAACAGGAGTGCTCTCACTTTGGAATAAAAACCCATCACTGAACTTTACTGAACAAATTATGAATATTGAAATTGCCATTTTTGCCCATCAATCTACTCTCAATAACCCATAATGACAAAGTGAAAACATGTTTTTAGAAATATTTGACATTTCTCATTTATATAAGTATTCAGACCCTGAATTCAGTACTTTGTAGAAGCCCCTTTTGCAGCAATTACAGCTTCAAGTCTACCATAAAAGCTACCATAAAAGCCTGATTGATGGAGATGGTCGTCCTTCGGGCAGGTTCTTCGATCTCTGCAGAGGACGTCCGAAGCTCTGTTAGAGTGGCCGTTGGGTTTCTTGGTCACCTCCCTGATCAAGGCCTTTCTTGCCCAGTCATTCAGTCAGACAGCCAAGGGAAGAGTCCTGGAGGGTCCAAACTTATTCCATTCCACAATTATTGAGGCCACTGTGCTCCTGGGAGCACTCAAAGCTTTATAAAAGGTCTTATACCCTTACCCTCATCTATGCCTCACCACAATTTTATCACAGAGGTCTACAGAGAGTTCCTTGGACCTCATGGCTTGGTTTTTGTCCTGACATGCAGTATGAATTGTGTGACCTTATATACACAGGTGTGTCTTTCTAAATGTCAAATCAATTAAATGTGCCACAGTCAGACTCCAATCAAGTCCACAGGACAGCCTGTAGCGTAGTGGTTAAGGTAAATGACTGGGAGATGCAGGGTCGGTGGTTCTAATCCCGGTGTAGCCACAATAAGATCTGCACAGCCGTTGGGCCCTTGAGCAAGGCCCTTAACCCTGCATTGCTCCAGGGGAGGATTATCTCCTGCTTAGTCTAATCAACTGTATGTTGCTCTGGATAAGAGCTTCTGCCAAATGCCAATAATGTAATGTAATGTAAGTTCTACACACATCTCAAGGATAATTAAAGCAAACAGGATGCACATGACCACAATTTGGAGTGGCAAAGCGAAGGGTCTGAATACTTTTCACTTTTAATAAATTAGCAAAGATTTCTAAAAACATGTTTTTACTTTGTCATCATGGGTTCAAAAATGGAGATTTTATAAATTTAAATTTACAATGCAATACATTGTGAAAAAACTGCAGGGGTCTGAATACTTTCTGAAGCCACTGTAGTATGCAAGTCAATAAAATGAATATCAAAGGTATTAATATCACTTTACCCCATTTGTCACATAAAATTCCTTGTTTGCACTTTAACAAATAAGACACTTTCTGGAGGATATTTCTCTGATTGGTGTTGTAAATCTGAGATCATATTTATGATTTGGCATATAAAGGGCATCTAAAGTGTTCTCTAATTGATTTCATGCAAATCTTCATGCTATCTGCATAATATGTTGCATGTTACCGTGGAAACCATTTGGCATGTTCCTGCCATGGATCATCCCCTGGCTCCCAGTTCCTCAGGCCTCCATCACAGTAGAAGCATTTCACATTGTCACCATGTCCTGAGAAGGAAACCATCAATTACCCATTAGCATGTTGCCGCACTACTCTCTCTCACACACACACACACACACTGTATAGAGGCTATATGGGCTGCAGAATTATTGAGACCCTTGACTGGCAATGCACAAAAAATAACATCCATTTTGGTTTCACTAAGTAGAAATTACGGCACTTTTTATACATGTACAGGTATAAAAGTATCCTGTCTTGATTCTAGGCTTTTTATTGCCTTTGGAGTCTGCTATTGGCATTTTTCAACAAGACAGTCAGAGACATGGGTCAAAGAAAACGCTTACCAAAATAAACTTTGGAACATCATAAGGAGGAAAGTGAGCACTGGTATATGTTTGGGATCATTGTCTTGCTGTGGGATGCAGTACCATCCAATGAATTTGGCGGCATTTGGTTGAACTTGGGCAGATGAGATGTTTCTGTACACTTCAGAATTCATTCAGCAGTTACATTATCAATGAATGAAGACAAGTGAGCCAGCACCTGTGCCTGCCATAAATGCCAATATGGCTGCCACAGGCAACAATAACACTCCCTCCACCATGTTTCACGGGCCTTTTGGCCTTCGCACTTTGTCATCACTCTGATACAAGTCAATCATGGTCTCATCTGTCCACAAGGCCCCTTTCCAGAAGTCTGCAGGCTCTTTTTGTTACTTTTTAGCAAACTTCAATCTGGTGTTTTGCATCTTGCAGTGTAATCTCTGTAGTTCTGTTAGTGAAGTCTTCTGTGGACAGCGATCACTGACACACCCTTGCCTCCTGAAGAATGTTTCTGATGATCGGTCAAATGTTTGGGGATTTTTTTTCATTATGGTGTGAATTATTTGGTCATTAATGGTAGAGGTCTTCCTTGGTGTTCCTTTTGCAATTACTGAGCTCACCAGTCCACTCCTTCTCAATGATGTTCCAAACAGTTTGTTATTTAGTAAGCCTATTGTTTGGCCTACATCTCTGACTGTTATTCTTATTTCTCAGTCCCATAATTAATGGCTTTCTTGACTTTAATTGGCACAACTCTGGTCCTCATGTTGACAAATGCCAATAACAGGCTCCGAAGGCAATCAAAAACCGAGAATCAAGACAAGAAAGCTGTATTATACTTGCACTAAGGAAGCAGCTGAGCGCAGCTGATTAATCGGAAACACCTGTGAAGCCATTTGTCCCAAATATTATGGTGCTCTGACATGTGGGGACTATGTATAAAAAGCGCAGAAATGTCTGCATGGTGAAACCACAATATTTAATAAAACCAACTCTTTAATAAAAGCTGAAAACGCACTTTGACCACATGTGAATTGGTTGATTGCAAGTCTGAAATGGTGGAGTACAGAGCCAAATCAAGAAACAATATGTATTTGGCCCATACGTTATGGAACATATTGTACTGGTGTATATAAAATATGTTTTACTTCTGGTTGATGGGCCAGTGCCATACCTACCAAGCCTCTATCCAACTGTCACAAACATGCTCTTTTGAGTTCAATTAGATAACAGATACATCTAGAACAATGATTGAGCCACAATAGCCTACCAAGCAAATTAGGTTCGGTATTTTTAACATATATGTCCATCTCAAATGTATGGTGCTCTGTGAAGAATTATGGGGTCATTCTGTCCCTAAAGATAAAAAAAAGCAACAGTAGCAGCAAACCTGGTTCTCTCCAGTGTTTTCTACCGATAATTCCATGACTCTGCAGCTCTATTGTAAAGGGTACTGGCACAAAGACAGAACGCTATTAGCATCTGCTCTTGAATATACCATTGCTGTCTTTTTTTAACCTAGTTCTGTTTCTGGAATTATATGACATCGCCGACAATTGCCCTAACTTAAAACAACGTCCGTGGAGCACAGCTATAACCAGCACAAACTACAGGTTTTTATGAACTGGACTAAGTGACATAGGGATTTTATTTATGTTAAGCAGTACTTTATTTTGTTACCAGCTGATAACTAACAGTTTACGTAGAAGAGTGTGCGTACCAGTATAGAAGAAGCCTGCCCTTGCCAGAACCTCTGGTTGGACTAAGGCACCGGTCGGCCAGTTGTGAAATGTAGTCAATCGTGACTCTTCGGCTTCCATCTCCGGATATACCGCCTGTCCAACGACCACCTGGTCATCCACTGTCATCCTCTGAAGCTGACTCAAGAGCTGTCCATCAACGGCATCGGAGGATCCAGGCGCTGGAATTTGTTGAATGTTTCCAACGTTTCTTCCCAAGACGAAGCTACACGTTGGGAAGTGTCTTTTGTGCTCCCCCAACGGACTGTCGCCATGGACCCAGTATCTCAATATCCCACCGCAACAGAAACATCGCACCTTATCGCCTGTTCCAAGAAAGTAAAATCCAGCTTTGGCCAGGTCGACAGCGGTCACTGGCGCGTCGCTAGGCCAGTCTTGAAAAGTCCTAAATCTCTCCTCCTCGCTCCTCATCCTGGGTTCCACCAGAATAAACATCAGTACGCTCCTGTCATCCGACATGATGGGGTCCGTGGTGTTTTCGTTTCCCTCCGATCGTGTTCCAGTCATCCGCTGTGCGTTCCATTATGGACTGTGCGCCTGTGGCACGGGCTCACCGCTTGTCATAGCCTACTATATTCGCCTGTTGCAGTCGTGACAGCGGCAATACATCAAATAGCATTCCAGAAAACTCAACCGTCAGAATCAAGTCCCGTGTGGTCAAGCCTTGAATGGCGTAAGCACAATAAAGATTTTCAATGGCATAAATGGCACTGATGAGAAAGAGTGTATGCTTAGTTATAGAAGGAGGGGATTTGAAAGTTTGCTGATAAACGTCGCTATAGATTTTGGAAGTATACGAAGGACGTTATCATAAGGCAAGAATGGTTTACTTTACAAAGATTATCTAGATTGAACTACCACAATGAACAGGATTGAGTAAATCCCCACACTATAGGTGAAAAAGAGCAATGTGAACTTATGCACTGTGCATGTAGCTATTGCAATAACCACTTACATCATCGCCGTTATTCTTTATATATATATATATATATATATATATATATATATATATATATATATATATATATATATAGTTCTGTCCAAAATACGGACAGTGATATTCATGACACCATCTCTATGACAACACTCAATATTCACTCCTTGGAATTATATTGATCCATGTGGACATATGGATATTGAAGTTTCACTATGGCTTAGATTATTTTGTTATAGTGCCACCTAGCGGAGATGCTGTTCCCTATTGGAAAGCGTCCGGAGCCTGAAGCTGTTGGAAGTTCATATCATATGCAAAGGTTATTTTGTTTTGGAACAGGTTGCATAATGGAATTCAAACAATGTGATAGCTATGGAGTGTGCTGCATTATAACCATTTCCCCATTTGAACTAAACCCGAAGTACACAGAAATTAATCACACGTCCTCTGTGTTTCAGCAAGCCATCTATGAAATAAGACATTTTGGATAGGGTCTGTCAGAATCAGTACGAATAGCTCCCAGCTATAAGCTATACGTCTGAAAGATTCTTCCAAAAGACCTTAATCGTCAATCAGTGGACATAGCAAAGGATGCGATCAAATTTTTAAACAGAAAAAGTAAGAGTATGCAATCCAAAACGTTGTCTATTGATACGTGACGTGACAATCCACCGTCCTATTTAATTCAAGACGACAATGTCGGTGAAATAAGAGATGACACAGATGACAGCCATGAGTCTTTTCCTATAATGTGTGATAAGGTTAAAGAATACTAGAGAAACTGGAGGGACCATTCCACCATGCAGAATCCTCCTCCATTCCTGCAACTTTTCAGAATCATTAATATTATTTGGATACCCCCCTCTTCAGTTCAGACCACAGGTTTTTCATGGGATTTAAGTCTGGAGACTGAGATGACCATTGAAGAATATGGTTGTTGTTTTTACTTAACCATATTACATTATTGGCATTTGGCAGACGCTCTTATCCAGAGCGACGTACAACAAAGTGCATACCCATAACCAGGGATAAGTGCGCTGAAAGACCCTAGAGGGAAGTACAATTTCAACTGCTACAACAAAGTACAACAAAGATAAGGACGAGGGCCAATTATTATTATTTTCTTTTTAACAAAGAAACAAACAAACAGAGCAAAAGTGACCAAAGTTAATTATCCAAACACTGCTTACCTAGCCAACTAAAAATACCGATACACAAAGCAAGTCACAGAGACAACAATTAAGGTTCACAGGGAGGTAGGGAGGGATGGGGAGAGGTGCTGTTTGAAGAGGTGTGTCTTCAGCTTGCGCTTGAAGGTGGGGAGAGATTCTACAGTTCTGACTTCAACGGGGAGTTCGTTCCACCACCGTGGAGCCAGAACAGACAGTAGTCGTGAGCGTGATGTGGAGGTTCGGAGAGGGGGAGGTGCCAAGCGGCCTGTGGAGGCTGAACGAAGAGGTCTGGCAGGGGTGTAGGGTCTGATGATTTTTTGTAGATAAGCTGGGGAAGACCCTTTAACTGCTTGGAAGGCTAGCACCAATGTTTTGAATTTGATGCGAGCCATGACAGGCAGCCAGTGGAGGGAAGTAAGCAGGGGGGTGACGTGTCAGTATTTGGGAAGGTTGAAGACCAGATGAGCTGCTGCATTCTGGATGAGTTGGAGGGGTCTAATGGCGGATCTGTCTGTGTGGATTTTGATTTATGCTTGGAGACATTGTCCTGCTGGACAATCTACCTATGACCAAGACTCAGCTTCCTAGCAGAGGCAACCAGATTTTCTGCCAAGATTTTGTTGGATGAATTGTGCCATTGATCTTAAATTGTGGCTCTGGACCACTGGCAGCAAAACATCTCCAAAACATCAATGACCCACCACTGTATTTGACTGTAAGTACGAGATGCTCTTCCTTGTACGCATTCCATTTTGCCACCAAACATGTCGATGGTGTGTATGCGCAAAATGTTACTGATCATAGCATTCTCCTCAAGTCATAATTCCAATGAGGTAGACTCAAGCTGCTTGGTTTTATTTATTGTGCTCACGAAGGACTGTCTTTGTGCCACCCTACCAAAGAGTGTGCTGGTATGGAGGTGCAATTTTATGTTTATTTTTTTTAGATTTGGTGACCCCAAGACACAACCAATCTCTGAAATTCTTAGACTGCGATACTTGGGTTAATTATGGCCATCATCATCACCATCTTCCTTACTGTCTTTGGGATAATATGCATTTGCATCCTCTTCCTGGCAAGTTTGCAACCATGTTTTACACCTTTTTATTATTGCCCTTACAGTGGTATGTTTAACTATTTATTGTTTTATATGTGTTATCTGACATGATCATCAATTTCCATTTGTGTCTTCTAAGTTGACAGTTCTTGCTATTGGTTATGCTGATGGTTGACAAAGGGATTTCGCATTCTTGTTACCTATTTTTTTATACTCTAGTGAAACAGGAAGTGATGGAATAACATAATATAGTTCCTTTAAACTGAGAATAACTCAATTAAAGTTGTATTGCCAATTTAGCTTTGTTTGATTTTATCTACAATAATTATTATGGGTTCCAATCATTTTCGCACCTGTGGTTTTTTTTTTTTTTTAATGACATTACTAAATAAAAAACATTGAAACATTATTGAACATTATTCATGTTGCTTATTATATGCAGCCTTTTTTCCACGTTATCTTTGACAGGGGTGTTTGCACAAAGTATTAAACCAGGGGTGCCAATAATTTGGGCACCTATGGTTTAAAAAAAATAATAATAATCACTTAATAAAAAACATTGAGAATAAATTATTGAAAAGAAGTATACAGTTTTACTATATGTTTGAAGATATATAGATTATTATGTGTTGTTTACTAAATACAGCATTTCTTCTTCTTTTTTATCAAGGGTGCCCCAGAATTAATGCATATACTACCATTCAAAAGTTTGGAATCACCTTGTCTTTTTTTCTGATTTCATATTTTATTTTCTCTGTTTGTAATCAAACAATTCACACGTGGTGAAAGCGCAGACACAGAGCTTTTCGCAAAGGGCATTTTTTATACATTTAGTTTTCATGTAGTAATCACATCACTTTTTATATGTAGTACCCCATTTCAATGTTTGAAACATAATGTCAAATAAAAGAGCTATGTTTTGTACATGGTTGCATATCCTTTGCATGCCATGACTTCCTGATGTCTGTGACTTATCAATATCATCAGAAACTTATTTTCAGGTTTTCCTCCAAGTGATACTAAAACTATCTGCATTGAAATGGATCTTTATTGGAATTGGGGGATAGGAATAGACTCAGCTGTAAATTATGCCGATACAGTATAGAACACATTTGTTGGCTAAAAGGTTTTAAGTCATCAAGGGTCCATGGTATGAAATGAGCCTCAAACAACTGTGATGCTGCCAGACATGCAGTAGCTACAACAATATGTGTGTCTCCTGAATTTCAACAGGAAAATAAGTCATGAGACTGTATTGTCTCAGTTATAATACGCAGTCCATGCATTGAGATTCCACAGTATGTGCTCGCTGTATGGCCATCTTTTAAAAAACCCGGTGAGACTGACGTCACGCCACTCGCTCAGACCCCGGATGGAACTTCCATTGGGGGGAAGTGGACTGGGCTGCACAATAACTGAGGAGGTTGTTGGAGTAAAAAAAAAGAAAGAAAGAAAGAAAAGAAAAAAGAAAACAGCAAGCGAAATCAACTGTGGAAAGAGATTGTATAACATTGGAAAATCAATAAACTGTGGGAATCTGAAAACGCCATCATTGCAGTCTCTTCCAAACTGGACTTTGTTAATCCGTGCGGACTGGAGGAAGAATTAAATAGTGGAACTTGTGTTGGGGATACGTGCTGTGGAAAAAAACACTAGCTACTGACTGAGTAGAGAGCGAAACACGGGGCTTGGAAAGACATTGACTAAGGCTCCACTCCAATCCAGGGGCTTGCTTAATGAATTATGTCTGCCACAAGCATTGACCCTCAGGTAGGCAGGACGGGATGTGCCGGTGACTAGCAAAGTTAGCTAGCAATATCTTCTTTTTAAGGCCTTTAGCTAGCTAGCTTGCTATATTAGAATGAACGGAATTTGCATCAAAGTCTTGTCTTATGCATGATCGTCATCGATTGAAGATGTATAGAGCTAACTAGCAAGTGTTGCTAGCTTTCAGACTGCATTTAAGTGCGAGATAGATAAGGTATTCAATAACGTCCACTCTGCTAGCTACCGTGGGACCTGTTAAGGGCAATGTTGCAGTTGGCTAACATTAGGTAGAGAGACGGCTGGCTACCTTGCCATGCAGCTAACAAGCTAACTCATCTGTTCGAGAGATAGCCAGCTAACGTTGGCCTCTTGAATTTCCATTCACAAGCTAATGGATAACTGTTAGCTGAAAAATAGATGACTGACAAGCTAGCCTCTTTTTTCAAAGGGGACAAAAATACTTTTTTCAAGATGGTCTTTTCTATCAAAGATTTCCATGAGAAGCATTTGTAAAGTATCACTAGTAGCCAGTAGCATCTAGTTAGCCCACCTAGGTAAATAACTGGTCGCTAGCGTTAGCTGCCTTGAAACCTAAAATCAGAATAAAGTTAGCCTTCCGTCTTTATGATTGCCTAACGTTAGCAAATTTTTTCTATCTTTCTTTCATGGTATCCATCTGAATGGAAACCCAGAGATCAAAGGGACAAGCCTCCAAAGGTAAGAAAACACAGAAAGATTGCACAATCCTCTCGCAGTAATTTAGTTAACGTTACCATTGTGACCGAGTTAGCGGCCACTAAGTTCATGGAGTTAGCTAGCTAGCATAACTTAGTTAACTCAGCTTTTAAATATTCTCGAGGGCTATATTAAGTGGAGAACATGAGTACAATAGCTAAACTACCAGCAAGCTAACGTTTATTGTTTGCAGCTGAACAGCTTGGTACGGGTTCTGAATCATCGTGGCTAGTTTGCTTGTGAATCGTAGCTAACGTTAGTTGGCTACGATGATTTCCTCAGTTTGCTCTTACAACTTGACAACACTAACACAACAAGGCCTACTTTGTAAGGTTTCAATCTCGGGTGAACGTAATCGTCCAAAGATGGTTAACTTGTATAACCTTAACTGCTGGACTTAATATTTTTGTTTCTTTAACGTTAGCTAACTAGCTGAATATAATGTCTTTCCAATTTGATCACCTGATATGCTCTCACTTCCTGTAATACAGTTGTATGTAACGTTGCCGAGCTGGACCACATTGGTAATGTTTGGTTAACTAGCTAGCGCGTGCTGACCGCACTATTTATAGCAATGATATTGCGCATACCTGGTAGACTTGGAATTGTAACTTACTTACTCAGCATGTGTAAGGTTATACCGATATAACGTCGTCGGGGTTGCGTGCTTTTAGAGACCACGAACTTGTAATTGCCATTCGTCGTGATGAATTGATTATTTTATAATTGCTACCAAAAATACATACTATTTTCTGATGACGTTTGCCTGATGGGATATTACGTAGAATATATGCTTGGCTATAAGATATCACAAATTATACATTGCACTGTAAATTGGCAAAATGACACGTTTGCTTTTTTGTTGTTGTTGTTTACCAGTCTGGAAAAATGGTAATTCAAGCAATATGTATGTTATATTCAAGTTATGCATTGTGAATGGGAGCCATGTTGCCATTTTACAGTCACTAGTTAAATAATTGGCTTGGCTATACATGCTCTTCATTATAGGAATGATCACAAATAATTGGGTGTGGTCTGATGTTACTAACAAGTGAAGGTGTATCCGAGCCACAGGCTGGGTGGGCTGGTAAGCAGACGGACAAACACATGGCCTTGATTCATGGTGAAAACTGGCACATGGGTCATGCTATGGCTGATGCATTTCCAGGTTAATGTTAAACTGGCCTGATAGGGACATTAGCCATCTGCCACGAGCACTTGAGGGCATGTTCTTATTTATGATGTGCAATCGTTACCTTTTGGCATAGGACAACAACCATACCAGCATGATGAGCTAATTGTCAGGAGTCATTACCAACAGTGAAATCATACATATCCATGGTCCTGCACTCGGGAAGGATGCATCCTAGCATTCACATTACTCATCGTATATATTGTTATGAGTTGACTGATAATACCTATTATTTTCCTGTGACTATGCTTTATTTAGTTTAAATTGTGTCCTTTGTATGTTTTTTTTAATAGTTATATGTTTATAAAGTCATCACAAAGTCATTCCTTGTTTATACTTGCAGTGCAAAATGGTTCTCTCCATCAGAAGGAAACTGTTCATGACAATGATTTTGAACCATACCTCACTGGCCAGTCTAATCAGGTGAGTATGTATCTAAAGACCTCATCAGCATGCATGTGAGAGATTGCAAAAGTCTCATCCTGTTAGCCCCAACAATATCTACGGTTTACATAACACCCATGGAATCAGAAAAGGCCACCGGGACTTAAATGTTCATCTGCTGAGAGAACTGGACAGTAAACATGGGTCGGCTTTCATGAGGGAGATGAGATTGGGTGGAGATTATTATTGGGTGCTTCAGCTGCCCACCAATGACAATTCTTCATGGGTACTTTAACCTCCAGTACAGCCAATGACAGTACTGGAGAAAATGCAGCTATCCATCTTTACACACATTTAATTAGATGGTTGTGTGCCTGACATTTAAGAGTGAGATGTTCCATACCAAATCACTGTATGAACCAACCTCATTGGGAATTTATTGCTAGGTGTGTACCTGATATGAAATTGAGCTCACTTGCTTTGTAGACCAGACCATTCTGTTCTTAACCAGGGAAGTGGTATATTGCCTATTAGACAAAATGTTTCAGCAGAACATACTGTATCTTGTTGGTTCTTCAGAAAATGGCTTCTGACATAATCTGATCTCTCAAAGCATGCAAGGGACCTGTTGGGTCATTGGTGTAGCTAACCTAGAGGGGAATTATTTCTAACTCAGAGGCTTGATTCATATTTTGAAAGAACCCCCTAAACCTTGCACAGCTCCTCTTTAATTAACATTATATCAAATAAATCTGTATCCCTTATGAATAATTAATTTTGCAGCCAAGTTGTAATTAATAGCTGTAGGAACAATATAGGAAACGTTGAAAAGAACAGCAGAATCTAGAATGAAAGAACCTGGAAAATGCATGTACACATTTTTTACATGCTTTCTTTGGTTACTTGGCACACTAGCTTAAGAAATACAGTGAATGCCAACATATTAATTTGCTCATAAAACAGCCTAGGTGCCACATAAGCCTAAAAGTGACAGTTCATATTGGAAAGGTTCCTGCAGCCATTAATTTACATTACTAGAATGCATGGTCTTACCACTGTGCCAAGCTGGTTCAATAATGGCAGAAAACCATTGAACTTAAATATGATAGTGTTTCCACAAAGCCTACCACTAGAATTGTCTGACTGTTATGTCTACATGCCAACGTAGACAACATTCCAACATCTCAACATTGTATGGATCTTCAGTGCAGAGGGTGTCCTCTGCTTTTGCCCAATCTTGTAGTGGAACTGTCTGGTTTATCCAGACTCCTCACCTTGGCTCTGGAAGTTCCTTCACCTGCCCAAATAAGGTTCACATGCTGCACCATTTATGTAGGCAGTGTAGAATATGTCCTGTATAGAATATGCAGCATTCATTCTTGTTATGTCTATGACCACTGCCTTGTCTGAGAATAACATATGTATTGAGAATATGAGCAGCTGATTTGAGTGCACTAGGTCTGAGCATGGTCTGTTGTAGTTTCACCCTTTATTTTCTAAAGAATAAGCTGTACTTCCATTAACATGCTTTAACATGCTTTTTATATTTATTCACAGTTTTGGAAAAACCAACTCGCAAACAGTATACCATTTTCAAATGTTCAACCCTTTTGTCCAAGTTTATTAATTACTTGCACTTAAACCTATAACTAATTTACTTGAGAGAAGTATAAAAAGGGTAAATGTCACTGCAACCGAGCACTGTTCATCAGAATATGAGAAGAATAGACCGTAAAGGATTTCAGGGGATGTGAGATGCAGAATACAGAATACAGGTGTTATATCGGCCCAGATTTTTAGAAAGCTAACGGGAAGAGACTTGCCAAGTTCTCAGAGAAATCACAGTTTGCTACTGCAGCCCCTGGGATGGTTTTCTCAGGAAAGATTGTCATTCAAGGCAGCAGTGCATTTCTAAGGGTGTAAACATTGACTGTGCAGTCTGAACCCCTCGACTCATGGGTATTGGTTACAGATGGGCACTTTTTTTGTTCCATTTTCCTTTGTATCTCTTCTCTCCTTGGACTAGAATTTAAACTGCAGAGAGTGGGCCAGTTATAGACTAAGTGTGATCATCAATCAAGGTGGTGATGCAGCTGGAATTGGTTTAATTGGAAAATATTGTTGTTGTGGGGAACTAGCTTCCCCAGGAGAACCTAATTTATTTTTCATTGAGGAACCAATTTGATGCATGGTATGTATTACGACTCCTTTTGAAAATACTTGGAAATAGTTTTGTGAGGAGGGCAAGCTGCCCTTTTTACCACTCAGATTTCTCCATTTAACTGGGTGATCTGCTGCTGTCTGGGCTCTGTTGTAGTTTGTTTGCAAATATTCACTCGCTACGGCAAATAGCCTAGCCCATTGGCATTTTGTAGTTGAACAGATGCCTATAGGTCCCTGTTACTCAAATCACGGTCCTCAATGGCCAATAACTGCTGGTTTTCCATCCTCCCTTTACCTGGGAGTCAGGTGTGAAGACAGTCTGTCGGTAGCACTAATGGTTCCCTGTACATCTAAAGGGAATTGATTTTGTCAATTTATCGTTTACAGGAATCATTGCATATCGTGGATTGTGAAAATAGTGGTTATTGATGATATTGGTTGTGTATATTGGTGATTTATTTGTCTTAACCGAATGCATGGTTAGATATAAATGTGTTTATCACCCCTGTGACTTTGTAAACTACTGCACAACACTGATCAGTTTCATTCAAAGTTGTGCTCATTAGGGTAAAAGTGTGACAGGTCTGCTGACCATGGTGACAGAGTCCATTGACAGTCTGCCATAAAGCTGATGCTAACGGCTCATCTGAGAATGACAGATTTGAGTTGAGAACACAGAATCTTGATCTTTACTGTCAATAGAACAGAGGTCATAGATAGGGGACTGCACTTTTGATCACTGAGCATGAATGGGAAATTCAATACATTTACTGTGGACAAAAGTGCAGCATCAAATTTCACAGATGGTTCCAATAGCTTGGAACTCATGAAAAGGCCATTGCTGTATGACATAAGCAATATTTCTGTGCATCAGTATGCATCCATAGCTTGCCATTAAGTGTTCGGAATAGCCGTAAATGGGTCTTTGTTATTGAATTATTCGGGTCCATCTGCATTTAAAGAAAAATGTATATATATATAGAATTCAGGCCGAGATGAGTTGGGCCCAGAATTTTGACCACTCAAAGCATGTTTTGTTATTTATTTGGGTGTTTTCTGTTCGACTGTTAGGTGTTTATTGTAGGTACTGTGTGTCTGTCGTGTGTGTTGTGATGAGGAATAAGCTCATTTCTGCGCTCGTTTCTTTGTTGTCGGTTGGATGGGTGGTGTGTTGCGTGTGCCAGTGTTTGTTTCTGTCCAGCGTGTCTGCATTGTGCTGAGGCTTCACTGCACTGGGGGCCCCTCCCTGCAGAGTTATTGTCCTATGACCGATGCTGTCTTTCACAGGCACCCATGCATAGCCCTTTTCTCCAGTATGTCTGTCCATGGCTCACTGCTTAAGAAAAAGGGCGAGGATGCAGTGGATATTTCTTGTGGAGTGACTGCTCCCACCGTATTGCAGAACAGGGAGATAAATCTCCTGTGAAGTTGAATACGTTTTCGGAGTAGGCATATGCGGATGTTTATAACCTATTAGAGCCTTGCTGTTGTGTTTATGGTCCCATTCTGTGTGAGCAGAGAATGGTATGGTGCTAGGGACATTCTGGCTTGAGGGTTTAAAAAATGCTTTTCAATCAGCGCAGTCTGCACTGCACCATGTTAGACCAGTAAGATCAGGAAAATCCCATTTTGCAGAAGTGAATTTGCAAATAAATGAATTGTGCTTAACCTGATAATGTTTCACTCCGCAGAACAACAGCTATCAGTCCATGACAGACCCGTACATGTCCAGCTACTACCCTTCCATCGGGTTCCCCTACCCTCTCAGCGAAGCCCCCTGGTCGACTGGCGGAGACCCTCCTATCCCTTACCTGACCCCCTATGCACCCTTGAGCAATGGAGACCACCATTTTATGCACGACACGGTTTTCGGACAGCCGGGGGGACTGGGGAGCAACATCTACCCTCACAGGTTTAACTTTTTCCCGGAGAATCCGGCCTTCTCGGCCTGGGGCACCAGCGGCTCTCAGGGACAGCAGACTCCGAGCTCAGCCTACGGGGGCAGCTACAGCTACCCCCCCAGCTCCCTAGGGGGCACCCTGGTGGATGGGCAAACAGGCTTTCACAACGACACTTTAAACAAAGCGCCAGGCATGAACAGCATTGAGCAGGGCATGGTGGGACTGAAGATCGGGGGCGACGTGGCAGGCTCCGGGGTGAAGGCGGTGGGCTCCGTTATCGGCGGGGCGGTGGCGGGTAACGGGGGGACAGCCATCGGCATGCCCCCTCCCAAGCCCACCTCCTGGGCGGCCATCGCCAGCAAGCCCGCCAAGCCGCAGCTCAAGGCCAAGGTGAAGCCAGGGATGCCCCTCCCTGGGGGAGCCTTGCCCCCGCCCCCCATCAAACACAACATGGACATTGGCACCTGGGACAACAAGGGGCCCATGACCAAAGTGCCCCAGTCACACCTGCAGCTGCCCCACTCGCTGCCCCAGCCGCCCCTGCAGGCCTCACAGTCGCTGCTCCAGCAGGTGGCCATGCAGCCGCCCCCGCACCAGCAGCTGCCTCCACAGCCCTATCAGAACCACGCCCAGCCCCCTCCCCTGCAGACCCGCTGGGTGGCCCCCCGCAACCGAAACCTGGGCTACGGCCAGGGCTGCATCGACACTGGCCCCTCTTCTTGTGGCGGCGGCGTAGGGGGGCCCCCCGGCTCGGGGGGTCTGGGCCCCGGCGCGGACTCTCACCCCGTCCTGGAGAAGCTGAGGGCCGCTCACAGTTACAACCCGAAGGACTTTGACTGGAACGTGAAGAACGGCCGGGTGTTCATCATCAAGAGCTACTCGGAGGACGACATCCACCGCTCCATCAAGTACTCCATCTGGTGCAGCACTGAGCACGGCAACAAGCGCCTGGACGGGGCCTTCCGCGCCATGGCGACCAAGGGCCCGGTGTACCTGCTGTTCAGCGTCAACGGCAGCGGACACTTCTGCGGCGTGGCCGAGATGCGCTCGCCCGTGGACTACGGCACCAGCGCCGGCGTCTGGTCGCAGGACAAGTGGAAGGGCAAGTTCGACGTCAACTGGCTCTTCGTCAAGGACGTGCCCAACAGCCAGCTGAGGCACATCCGCCTGGAGAACAATGACAACAAGCCCGTCACCAACTCACGCGACACGCAGGAGGTGCCCCTGGAGAAGGCCAAGCAAGTGCTCAAAATCATCGCCACTTACAAGCACACCACCTCCATCTTTGATGACTTTTCTCATTATGAGAAGCGGCAGGAAGAGGAGGAGGTGGTCCGAAAGGTAACTCCACGCACCTGTCCCCACCCACCCCGCCACCACCAGCCTCCAGTTCTTTCTGGGCTTTGCTCTAATGAATAACCCGTTTCTGAAGTCCTTGAATGAACATATTTTCTTTTGTAATTGCCTGCCTTCTTTATTGTGACGGTTGAGTGTTTTTCAAGGGGGGGGGGGAGAGTGGGTGATGGGGTGGCATATATTTATTTTGCTTACAAGACTTCTGTGCGACTCACTTGCTAGCTCTGACCTAACAGCAATAAGTATGAAGGTGATCACATTCAGCTTTGCTTTTTATTGTATTTTACTGTCATGTATCTAAATGGCACTCTCCCTAGATGGAATTACTTCTTTTGCCTTTACATCTGACTGCATTTATTTTAGACCTTGGCCCATAATTCACTATACAGTATCTCCATAAACTCACATATTACACTGGTTTCGCCTGGCTCATTATGGGTGATGGGTGTTTTGGTCTTTAGGTCTGATGCATGATCTGATATAAACATAACACTTTATTTTATTTAAGGCCATGTTGCTTTCTGTTTTAAAAGTGTGCAATGTGTCTTGCGTTTGGCCTTTCCTTCCTTGGTAGTGTCTTTTAGACATCGGAGAAGATCTGAACTGCCCACATCATCCATCCGCAGGAACATGAATCTGAAATGGAATGAGCCAAGTTGGCCATTGTTTAAAGATATACATTTCTGTGAAATAAAGTATTGAAATTAAGTTGCAGTTTGCAGATACCCAGTTAGGACACCATGATTAAAGGGGGTGTTTTGCCCATTCTCCAATTGGAGCATGTACACTTGCATGTCAAGGTTTCAGGCAAAATTATTTGGCTAGGTAGCTGTTCCAGCAATGATTAGCTTCAATATTGCATCCATCTGAATAACTTCTATCATCCTGTCCCGAAAACACGACAAAGTGTTAGCTTTTTTCCTAAATGAAATGTCCACATAATACCATACACTAGCTTGTTACAAACGTTAGCTGTGTGCAGGCTTGTCTCAGTTACTTCTGTTGTTTTCTACACAACCTGTTAGCAAAAACAAGACACAAGTAGTGATCACCAATGTTATGATAAAAACCATTGCATAATGCTTTGGATTTGAACACCATCACAATGGTGACCAGTTAACAACAGCTGTGTTACTCAACTGAAATGTTAGCTAGCTTTCTCTGGAGCCACATATGAAATTTAGTTCAATTTGCAAGGGTTGGTTATAGAGCTTTTTGTGATAGAGTAATCCTTCATCCGTTTTCTTCAACATTCACATTTTGCTTGTCATTAAACATTATTTTACTGATATCACACTGTTTATTGAAAATCATGACTTGTGCCCACAAATTCTGTACAAGTATCAGACTTTTAGATCTGTTGTTAATGGTGATCTTTGAAACCATATGATCACCACAAACAAATTAAAGTATTGTGCATAGGATGCAAATCAGCCTGTGTGCTGTTGGGTTGCATGGTGTTCAATTTTCAGCTATACCTGTATCTCAACGTGCTAATCTCAAAAAATATGTTTTACACTATTCTTGAACCAATTTTCTATGAACCCTTGAACCCTTCAATAATCATCTTTTAATAAACCATTTGACCAATTTGTGTGAAATGTAGCCTGCAAGATCTCTGAGAAACTACCTTGTTTAATCTTTTTGGCAGGCACAATCAGAGCAAATAAAATTGCCAATATAGTTGAAATGGTGTCAATATTGCTTGACTGACTGAATCGAACATAACTTCACCACATTAGAGAGAGCTTTCTTTGAGATCTTATCTTTTATGTTAATTGCATATTGTGTTGACCAGCCTCCATATTGTATTTTGAACTGATGAAAATGCAATACATGAACTGATGATTCATTTTGCTAAATCACTGATGAACCATCCATGAGTGATGATGAAGCTTTATACCATTTCCATAATGAAAAATAAATTTCCTTTAGTCTTGTTTGGTACCTGAGTATGGGCAGAAATTAGAGCCAGCAGAAATTGAATTTGAATTCCTTAAATTGAATTTGTTTTACAGTTGATTTTGTAATGTTTAAACTGATTTCTTTTTTTCTTTTTTTTTTAAATTTAATTTTGAATTGTAAACTCCCATTCTTTTTTCGATATTTGAAATTGACTGTAAAATAGAAATTCGTTTTCATGTAATTCAATCTTCACTTTTGATAATTTGAAAAATTAGAGGTTCAAAATTCTAGTTCATTACACTTTCAAATATAATTCTTGAAATTCAATTTCAGTTTTCTGTAACACATTTCTGGCTATTTTGTAAAATGAGCACACATTCAGTCAAACAACGTTCATCACCTTAAGAGGCACCAATATTGTTTGTATTATCCTTTGGTATTGCGGTGGCACTTGGAGCATTTAAGGGAGCTTGGCACCATCAATTTTAACCATGAGCATCCAGAGGCTGAACTAACAGGTAGGCCACGTAAACTTCTGTGAAGCTTGCCACAGTAAGACTTGCGCTTTTAAGCTACAAGTTCAAAGCTAAACTTGCAATAAACATGCAAGTTATGCAATTCAAATTCAGTTTCAGTTGGTATTAATTTCTCCCCATACATGTGCTTTGCTTTTGTTGTGAATGTATTTATATATATTTTTTAAATTGAATATTTGGACTTGTAGCAGGTTTTTAAGAACATCATTTGAAAGTTTAGCACAATGTCACAATTTTATGCCCAAATGTATCATATTGAGTGGAATTTTACTTGCATTTTATTTTATTCTGAATGTGGTCATGTCATCTTTCAGTGGCTGTGGCGTGACTGAATTTCTTTGCACCTTTTCTATTTTGGTAGAATTTTGATCCGGCTCCCATCCAGAACCGGTCAAGACTGGATCAGGTAAAGTATCAGGCTATTAACCATCTCAGTTGCTAGGTGTGAACATGATGTGAGAATTAACTTGTATGTCTTATTTCACCAGTAACAGGGAAATCTACATGTAGTGGGAGATTTTATCACAAACACACTGACATGTTTTCATGTGGTAATGTTAGATTTTTGTGTTTTTTAATGTGACACTGATTAAGATTGCATAATTGTACCAATATCCCTGATAGCTTCAGAATCCTGTTTCAAGTGTAATTTATTTCTTTAAGAATGCATTTTGATCTCCCCCCTACTTTTTGTGTCCTCACCCTCCTCCAGGAACGCCAAAATCGAAGCAAACAATAGAAGACTCTATTATTGGATTGATGGACGGTTATACTTGGACTTTGATTTAAGAGACAAAAGAAAAAATTAAAAAGAATCTTTTTTTTTTTTTTTTTTTTCTTTCTATTTAATCCTGGTGATTTCAGCCAGCGTGGAGACTTAAGCTTTCCGCTCCAAGTACCTTTTTTTGTGCAGGGATAACAAGCTGGTTCAATAATCATATAGCTGCCGAATATTATTTTAAATTCTTTCCATTTTCAGTTTTCATAATCAGTCACCTCCCCTTCCCCCCTCCTTCCCACTTTATTTGAATCAGGGTTCAATAGCAGAAATTCAACTTTTGAGTTACAATCATAAATGGATGTGTTACCCTCTTTTCACATTAGGGGGTGCAGTTGTTATATATTGGGTATATTGAACCACAGGTTGAAGATCCGTGTGGACATGCAATGTTATGACAGGATGATGATCAATTTTGTTGTAGAACTGCTTTTTTGGCTCATTACTGTTGTGACCAATTGAAGTTAATTCATAAACTGTTTGTACTGTTTTTCTTTTCCTATCTGGAGCCTTAACATGTTAAATAATGATGTGAACTGAACCGAGTAGTCTTTCTGAAGTCAGCAGTAATAATCAGGGGGAAGAGGCTCTCAGCTGCCTGCTTCAGAAGAGCAGCCATTCTCTGCTCGCAGGATGGAAGATGGACATGTTCGCTTGGAATATTTTTGTGCAATTTTTATTTTGACACGCCCCCACTTGAACTGTTTCGCATTTCCTGGCAGGAGTTTCATGCGTTTAATCCAGTCTAAAGAAATGTAGCATTCACTTGCTTTTAAGTCAAATATGCTTTCTTATTAGAATGTGATGTAATTACCACATTAATATTTTATCCCTTGAGTTACATGTCACTTAATCATTTCTGTTAAATTATGGTTTGGCTATAAACCTTTCATTTGTCCTCATTAACGCTACGCTTTGACATAGGAGCATATAGTTATGGAGAAGACTCAATGGTGTAACCTGATATTAATGTTACAAATTTATTGTCAAAAGCAAGAAAAATGAGAACGAAAAGTGGTTTGTGTGTGATTTCTTAGTGTTTTCCTTTTTATATTCACCATTGAGATATGTGGCCACTTTATTAGGTAAACCTGCTTATTGACGTAAATAGCCTGCTGCTCTTGACAGTGAATCGCGTGGCTGCGACTCCATATTATATAAAGCATGCAGCTATGATGAGGATTTAACTGTTGTTCAACCAAATGAGAATGGGCAAGACTTTGACATTCTCTATAGAGTATACAGAGAATGATGAGGGATGAGAAGATGAACAAAAAACATCCAGTGAACGCCAATTCTGCGGCAAAAAACCCTTCTTAATGAGAGGTCAGAGGTGAATGGGCAATCTCCTTCAAGGTAACCGAAAGGTCACAAATGCTCAAATAACAGCTTACAGTGGTGTGCAGAAGGCCGTCTCTGAAGGCCCAATGCGTCAAACTTATACGTGGATTGGCTACAGCAGCAGACTGCTGGGTTGCACTCAGAAAGATTAGACTACAGTGCGCACGTAATCAGCAAAACTGGATCATTTAAGATCGGAAAATTATCGCCTGGTCTGACCAATCTCAATTTCTGCTGCAACAAGCAATATGTATTTTTAGGACTGGGTCTTTGCCCCCGAAAGAGCCTGACTTCTTTTTGGCAGATTGAGCTAGGTGCAGGAAACATTCTTTAGAGATTCTGGTCCATGTTAACATTATAGCATCTCGCAGTTGCTGCAGATTTGTCTGCTGTACATTCATGCTGCGAAACTCCCTTTCTCCCCATGTAGCTCTATTGGATTGCGAACTGGTGACTGGAGGCCATTGGAGTACACTGAGCTCATTGTCATGTTTGTGGTACCAACTTGAGATGATGTTTGCTTTGTGACATGGTGTGTTATCCTGCTGGAAGTAGCCATCAGAAGATGTGTAGGTTGTGGTCAGGAAGGGATCCATATGGTCAGCAACAACACTTGGGTAGGCTGTGGCATTTAAACGATGCTCAATTTGAATCATGTGTGCCAAGAAAACATTGCCCACACCATTGCACCAACACTACAAGCCTGAACCATTTTCACAATGCAGGATGGATTCATGTTTATGCCAAATTCTGGCCCTACCATCTGCATGTCTCAGCAGGATTCGAGAAAATGTTAATTTTATCCGGGTTGACCATGTAAGTAAGACCCCAATATGTCTTGTTGGTCATGGGAGAGCATTCCTGCCCACCGTTACTTGTGTGGCTCTGATTCAATGTCCACACACTTTTATATAAGATTTGTGGAACAATCTTGCAATTGGGTGGTGTCAGTTTAAGATTTTTATTGAAGTCTGCCTTTTTCTCGTTTTGTTGTAAAAAATATTTTCTGACCTGCGTATTCCTGAAAGTGGCGCTATTACCTTTATCCTTGAGGGAGATATCCTGCTGATTTTGAGTATAGAAGCATGAAATGGTGGTGATGATGCCTGTTGCTCTAGTACAGGAAAATGCACGTGCTAATCAATAGAGGGTGTTGACTGCATTAGGAAACCGCTGCTTATCTGTCTCTAAAAATTAGGTACACAAAGGGCCTAAATTAAAATTTAAAATAAGATTAACATGAATCTATAAAGACATTTAGTTATTAGACCACTTTAGTAATGTCAGTGGATATTACCTGTAAGGTTAAACCTATTGACTTTATTTTTCTTCTTCCTTTAGAATATTTTAAGCCTTAATAAAAAATAGCCATTTTGAAAGTGATGGAAGTGTTGTTTTTACCTTTCTCGTGTCTCTGTTCATGTCTTAAAAGTGCACGGATGCACATCCATCATCTGCAGTGCATTGTTCACTGAGTAACCCATTAACGCCTCCTACATTTATTCAACTTGTGCAACAGAGGTTTAAAGGTCAGTGAACTTATGTTTAAAATTTTAGAAGCAATAGGCCTGCAAAAATATTGTGTTGACATTTATCATGCTAAGCCACTTTAAACAATTTGATATTGAATGCATGTATTCATCTAAAGTTAATCTTCAAAAATATTTGTACCATTAATGAGATGTAACATACATTTTATAAAATGCTGAGATTGCATTAATATTTTGGCACATTTTTCCTATTTACATTATTTGTAAATTGTATGTTCAGAAAACAAATGGGCAACCTTGTAATAACAGTGCAGTCTGTAAGCATTTGGACAGTGACAGTTTCTGTTGTTTTTGCTCTCTACTCCAGCACACTGGATTTGAAATTAAATAGTATACACTTTCACCATATATTTATTGTCAGCTTTAATTTCAGTGTATAATCCATATTCAGTGATCTGCGATGAGTTTCAGCCCTTCTTACGCATAGTCCCCCTTTATCATAGCACCTCAAATATTCAAATTCAGTGTGCTGGACTGCTGAGCCAAAACAACACAAATTGTATCACTGTCCAAATGCCACAAAGTATTTCCCCTTCTCCTGGGATTTCCTATATTATTGCATCACTGTCACGCTGAATGGTTTTAGTCTATAAGTTTACATTAGACAAAGGGAACATGAGTAAACAGAAAAAAATGTGAATGACTATTTTGTTTATTTAATGAAAAAAATATCAAACACCAAAATCACCCCTGTGCCTAATTCCCTCTTAAAGTTAATACCTGGTTGCACCACCTTTAGCAGCAATAATTGCAAACAAATGCTTTGTGTAATTTAATACCAGTCTTTCAAATTGCTGTGGAGGAATTTTTGTCCATTATTCTTTGCAGAACTGATTTAATTCGGAAAATTGGTACGTTTTTGGGCATTAACTGCTTGTTTCAGTTCCTGCCACAACATCTCTATTAGGTTCAAGTCAGGACTTTGACTGGGCCCCTCCAAAATGTATTGGATCATTGTCTTGCTGTGTAACCCAATTACACTTCAGCCTCCGCTCACAGACCAATGACCTGACATTCTCCTTAAGATTTTCGTAGTACCGAGCAGAATTAATGGTTCCTTCAGTAATGACCAGTCATCCAGGTGCTGAGGCAGCAAAGCATCCCCACAGTCCATTACATGACCAACACCATATGTTCTTACTGTGAAATGCTGTATTTGCTTTCCGATAGATATAATGGGATCTGTGTCATCCAAAAAGTTTCACTTTTGACTCATCTGTCCTTCAAACATTATCCTCAAAGGCTTAGGCATCCAGGTCTTCTTTGCAAATATGAGACGAGCATTGATGTTTCTCTTGGTTAGAAGTGGTTTCCACCTTGCTACTCCCTCATGAATCCCACTTTTGCCCTGTCTCTTATTGTGGAGTGATGAACACTGACCTTAGCTGTGGCTAGAGAGACCTGCATTTCTTTGATGTATTTCTGGGATCTTTTGTCACTTCCTGGATGAGTTATTGTTGCACCTTTGGCTGTCCACTCCTGGGACGATACTCCACTGTTCCAAGTGCGTCCCAGTGCTGTAGAAATGGCTTTGGAGTGACCTAGTCAAGTCTTTACTTGAACCCAATACAGATGTTGTGGCAAGACCTGAAACAAACAGTGATTTGGATGTTTTTTCATTAAATAAATACAATGATTTTTTTTTTTAATGTGTTTTGTGTTTACTCAGGTTGCCTTTGTGTAATATTACATTTTGTCTAAAGACCTCAAACTATTCAGAGTAAGGAAATCAGGAAGGGTAAAATGTATTTTCACGGCACTGTATGTTATATTAAGTGGCTCTTGTCCTAAATTTTTTTTTTAACTTATGTAACATTGATGCTTCAAAATTGGCCACCATCAATTGTATTGTGAGTACTGTCATTACTATTTCTGAAGTAAAGTCTAGTCTAAAACTTCCGTGCAAAAGGTTTCTTCCTCAAGTTGAGTCATGGCTTCCATAGCATTGCATTGGCGGGTGTTTTAAGCTTGCAAATCAGTTTGGAATGTGACAACTGCTATTATGTCAAAAATAAGACAAATAGAAAGCTACTGCGTAAGGAATGGGTTGTGCTAACCTCAAACTCTGATGCCACCATGAGACTGTTTTCAATAGTTTTCAGCATGTCAAAGTCCATGTAGCAATATGACTAGATTTATAAATTGGCAAGATAAAAATACATTTCCATGACTCTTGGAACGTATACTTTGTGGACTAGTGGAAAAAGCAGTTTGGCTTTGTTCATCAGAAATAGGCAATGCTTAATTATGAAAATTTCAAATATGTGTTGTAAAAAATGTCATCCCATTTTGATATAGTTTCCAGACTGACCTGTTTTGATTGGGGGTTCATATGTATGTATTCCTACTCTGATTCAACGGTTCAAGTTGAGGTTTTGCTAAGACTACTTTAGTAGACGACATAAGGAAAAGAAGACCATGTTTAGGCTAAGGTTACATTCAAACTCTTTGTATTCCATAAAACTTCAATATTTTTAAAGGGGGATGGGGATCTCGTTTAAAGCTAGCTATATTGAAGTTGATCCTGGAAAATCCAGTGTCAAAAATAATCGTATTCTTCGGTGTCAATATAGTGTGGCATAAACGACCAAAGCGGCAGCATTTTGTTGCGCTTACAACCATACACCAATAGATGGGGCACTACTCTTCGTTAAATGAAAGCCGTAGCTGTACGAATTTGTTCTCAATAGAAATACATCAATTGAAATGCAAAGGTAGGTAGGTATACGTTGGCATAGAAAACATTGCATTGGTAGGACATAATCATGCCTATAAACCGTGTACAACCGTGTATGTGATGCAGTTAATGGCAAATATTTATGAAGGACAAGTGGATTTGCAAGTGGCCAAACTAGCCTGGTATGGGTGGGCGAATACGCGTGCTGATAATTGCGCGTTTAGAAAGAAACTAGCTATGGCCACTGTAGCATACATTTCTTTAGAACTGCTATTTTCCTTAGTTCTGTAGGCTGCTCCTGAAATGCAGATTAAATGGAAGGCGTTCGCAATTCGTGGCATGAAAACAGCAGTAATATTAACAATGCATATGATTATGATTATGGTTATTTCATCCAGAAAACAGCTTAGCTGATCGGGAAAGTCGTTGCAGTGCTGGGTTGGACGTGTTGGGTAGCTTCCATAAACACGATGTGAAACACACTTGAGAGCTAGTGGGAGCTATTGGGAGCTACTCGAGAGCTATCCGAGGTGCTGACTTTGGTGTACGCAATGGCCTACTGATTATTTTACATGTAAAAAAACAATTCCAGAACTCCATTGTCAAACCAATTGGACATGATTCATGTGATTGTTCGTGTCGAATGGGCGTTAGGCAGTGTCTTGAAATGGTAACATACGAAACTGAGGATGACAAATGATAAATTCCAGGGTGTTGGTTGTCGGGTGTTTGGGCCTTGCGTAAGACGCGGATGTTTTCAAGTGGGTATCTATCACGCCAAGTTGCAAACGGCTGGCACGTGGCATGTAACCTACAACTGGATAATGTGCAAAGTTAGCGTTTGATAATCCTTGCAGTTCCGTTGATGACACTTCAGTGCCTGCTACTGGAAAAGGAAAGTGAACACTCTCCTATTGTTTTGAAGACTAGGTGCTAAGGACTTCCGACATTTGCACTAATGCTGCGTGACATGGCACGCGCCTCCGCGCCAACAGGGATCAGCGCCTTTGACTCTGGGCCATTGGTAAGTAGTGTGATATATTTGGAACAAACTATCGCCCCATTTTCCCTGTTGCATTCAATGCGTATTTCTTGGTCCACAATGGGATTTATTTATTTATTTTTGGCCCGAATTTACTCTTCACGTTAGGCCTGCATTAACACCACAAATATCCAGTTTCATTTTGAAAAAAATCTGTTACGACTACATAGATTATTTTGTAATAATGTAGCGAGCTAATTGGTTAAACTTCCATCACTGGATTAACATGCACATTTAATCTATACCACGCAGCTAAGAATCTAAATATCCATTTTCCGAGGTGATTATTATTGTAGTAGGCTAGGCTTTTTAAAGCAGAACGTAGCCTACTTTCAAGATATACACGGCAGCTACTTACCCCCGGCAGCATCGCCTTGCTGTAGGTCTACCCTTTGTACCCTTGCTTTAATAGCAGTGGTGCGAATCTGAACGAAATTATACACAATGGGAAACTGCGGTATTACAAAGCGCCAAATGGTTCATATATAGGTCTTCTTTTATAGAAGACTGTCATAGGAATATTACAGGGCAATGCTAGAGAGCGAACGTTTGCCAGAGCTATAACATTAGAATTTTGAATGTATGTCAACGTTCATAGTCACACAGCTGGAATTTCCAAAACCTACCATCAATTTTCTAAATATGAGACAAGGGTGTTCTACCAAATGTCATCCTGGTTTACATCGCCTGGATCCTTAGGGTGAATGTTTCAGCGTTATCACATTTATGTCGAATCATTGCAATCAGTTCAAACTGAACGCTTTTGTTGCCGCGATATGTTAAAGCCCTGTTGATGATGAACACATGCGTGGAGTCGCAAGTTATTTGTGCCTTAAGTTAAAACATATTTATTATTTATTATAAAAATAGCTCTATATTAAGACAAGCTACAGTTTAAATATCTCTGAAATAGACATATGCGTTTCACAGAGTGTCAGCAACACATTTTTCCATAATAGTTCCAATTATTTTACACTGTTTATAACTTTCACATAGTCATATGCTACTGAGCTTAACGAAAGCCGATTTCGGTAGCCTGTCCACTGTGTGAAAGAAATCTTATTTTTGTTTGACACTCAAATGTTATCGTGACTATCTCAGGTGTATTACGCAAGTGCAACATCTACGCAACTAAAACGCCTGTTGTAGATTGTATCAATTAACAGCCGTATCAGATTTCAGTTGTTCATTACAAGATAAAACGTAGCCAATCCCATTGTATATCTAGTTGAGCACGAAATGAGTTTATATTCGAAAGGAACTTTGATACAAACCTTGCCCGAACGTCGTAATAGGCACTGTCGATGACTACATAATCTTCGCTCAATAGGCAAATTGTGGCCGTAATACCACGTAGGCCTGCGTACAGTTCTAAAAATAAATAATCTGTCGTGCTATTACAAAGTTCATACAGGCTAAATATAAATTGCCAAATTTATATTAAAAACACATCTAAATTCAGGTAACCTAAGTTGCATAACAGAGTCACACAAACAATGAGGTAATGTGCAAATGTATTTATTTTAGGTTCGTACAATTTATCGCTAATATTTTATAAAACAAAAAAAAATGGACAAGCCGATATAAACTATCGTTCTCGTTCATCGTTCTTTTTTGTCGGTAGTGTTACAACGTGAAGAGGTCATAATCACCAGTCAAATTGTCCAGTCATTGAACAAGCCAATCAAATATCCATAGAGAACAGAACTGTTTTAAACATTATGCTTGACGTTATGGAATAAGTTATTGTTGATCTTAAATAGTCCTGTGTCTTGTTAATCCATGGAAACTAAACTTGACCCATGTATTAGAATGAGGCCTTGAACAAACGATATGCTAATATTTTCTTTCCTCATAACACAATACCAAAGACCTGCTTTGCTATTTTGATATTCCATGAATCCACTTATACTCACATAACCCATTTGACAATCATAGTCAAGTGAGCGCTTGGAAGACTTTAACTGTGTGAAAAAAGACGTTTGCTGATACAACAACAGACGTAACACGTGGTCAGTTGTGTGTTGGCTAAAGAAGGAGGAGCCAAGCCATTTATCACCGTCTGTCTGTCTCTGCCTCTCACTCTCACACATACTCTATCTCACGCGCACCTACTTTCACAATTATTATATTCAAATGTTTATGGCAGTAATCGCACCTAACAGCAATTAATTGTAAATTGACATTTGGTTAAAAACATTGACATGATTCACATAATTTCCCTCACAGTGGTATCGTCTAGAAGCGTTTTATTTTTGTATCGATTTATCTGACTATGTAAGCTGTAGTTGAACCAGGTACGCAGGTAACTGGAGTTTTTTTTTTTACTCGCAGCATATTGGTAGAATCAAACAGAATACAGCAGGAGATCCCCTTTGCCGTAAACATTCTCGTACTTCTACAGCAGCCACAAATGGGCTACTAAGACATGATCTTCAATTAATGGAATTAAATGCCCATCTACCTTCACGCGCAAAAAAAAATAATAATTTGGGGACTTTTGAATGTCATATAGCGCCTTGTACATGTTTATTGATATACTGGTGTACGGTAAATTCCTTAATTTATATTAAATGTATCACCCAGGGCAGCGATTCGATATCGACCTTTAAAGAAACGAACGCATTCCTTGATTGCAATGTGCTGATGTGACTACATGTCTCACATTAGCAATGGTAAATGTAATGAATAACAATTATACAAATTAAACAAACAAGTACTTATATTTGCAAATATTTGAAGTGGTGAATGTAATTCAAATTTAATTACTGTTTTAGCTGTCAACGTCAACGAGTGGTGTCCATAGATGGCGCTGATTCACATAAAAGAAGAATAATGAAAATATGTAGAATATTACCTACACCACATGCATCTCAGTAGCTTACTCTAATTTGGTTAAATTTACTTTAAGGAAAATCATGGGTTTTATCTCAAAATAAAAATACATTTAAATGACCAAAATAGCCTAAATAAATAATCAAAATACATTTCAAAAACGACATGCCTTGGTAAATTCAGCTTAAATTATGTGTTCCTTATTATGTGTATAGGTTTATGCAGCGCTTTTATTGTAGCATTTAATTTATTATATTTAAACAATTCGATTTTACTTTTAATTAAATGTTGTGAATGAATTTTCTGCCTTGCTAATCGGATTTAAGAAGCTGAAAGAGAATCGATTGTATTCCACCGAAATTTAAGAATTAAATAACATTTAATTAGTACGTTTTAAACCGAATTATTTTATACAATATTACCCTCTACACCCGCGTGTCTGTACGTATATATGCTAATTATATTTTACTTGACAGGGTCACTGTACTATGGAATACGTCGGTGCAAGAGAGGCTCTTTGCAATTAACCTCGGAAGCGGCAAGTAATGAGTAGTGATACCAATTCATTTCCGTTTTATTAGAGCAGACAGTATATATTGCATATGGACACTGCAAATAATTGGTGGTGAGCTACTGAATGGAGCCTATTTCGCAGTGGTTAAGACTATAACGAGGCCCAAAATTGATAACTGTTCTGACCCTCCTATCAATTAAATAAATAACAATATTTTAATAAAATCTGACATTCGTCCACTAACTAGATTGAACACCAGAATTATTTAATTATTTTAACATATTATTATTTAGCGTAGGCGACATGGCGCAATGCATTATCTTTCTATCCGCTGATATCAAAGTATTATTAACAGAAAGGCATAGGCCTTAACCCTTGGGTAATGGCAAACTAACAACTCTACAGAAATCCCACCTGTTTAATTCTTCACCCTCACACGCAATGGACTAACGTTAACGATACATTAATTCAAATTAATACAAGAACACCTTTACAATGATACAAAATACCATTTTAACGTGATATCTAGTAAAAGTAAACACCAAATTGTAGCTGTCAGTGAAATTTGCAAGCACACTTATCTCTGCACGAAGACTCACGTTAGGAAAGGCACACAAAGACAGGTTCTGGTGCCTTGGTAATTTACAGTCGTGAACATTAAAATGTTCGTCTGCGTAAGGTAATGGTGCGTAATTTAATCATCCCTCAAAATAGGTTGTTCTTGAGATTCCTCTCTTGGCATTCACCGCGTGCCTTAATTGTATGGACATTAAATCAAGGTCCGCTGTGAACACGCAGAGCGGTAACCCTATGTGACACTCCTGCCCCACCTATGGAAATGAGCACCCCAAGGCACGAGCTGTCAAGCAGGACATTCAAGAGTTGACCGGGAACAGAGCTAGCAGTTAGGTCTTCCCTGAACCTTATCAACTTATGCTGATTTCATAATGGACCCACGTTACCGACGCAGTCCCAATACAATCGAGGTCACCAAGCAATCACCAGTATAGATATGCAAAATTAATAAAGAATTTAGACAAGTTAATTGTAAACATTTCCTAGCATCACAAAGCCCATATTGGCATGCATTATGTCCGTAAACCTTATATATGCACAGGCATACTTGTTACTTGCATAGGCTATACGCCATCGCTATCGCCTATAAACGGACAAAATACACACATAATCTTGAGCATATACAATGCATGAGTCATCGTTTTCCGACACAGTGCAGTAATAACGCTTCTACGAAACCAGTGCACACTAACCCAGAAAAATCCATGGGAACAACTCCTAAACAGAGAGACTAATTATTTCTTTAGTATAACGCTTTGCAGTGCTGTTGCTCTATGGAGGCGTGAGATTTAGGGTTCCAAAGTAGTCTACCCTTGCATCTGTCGCGTTTGATTATTTCCCTCGTTCAAAACGGCTGTTTACAGTCTCCTTTCTTTGTCCTCCATGAAAATTGCCCAGGGTCGCACTCTAAAAACACAGTTTCTCTTCTAAAAATAAAATAACACCACCCATATTTACTATATACCAAAACTATATCTGATCAGAAATGCACCCATTCCATACGAACGAGAATGTCTCCAGCAGTAGAGCTCTGCTACAGCTGCCCCTCTCGTCCATTGCAAACGCCCTCCTGAGGCTCGTCAGAGATGTACGTTTGCTCTCTTTTTGTGTCGTTTTGTTTGCAGGCTATATAACCGTATAGCACGAATGAAAATCAGGCAGTCGATCTTTCGTTATCTTCAGCTATTTCACACACTTTCTTTGGCTCGGAAACGATAGAGCGGAATAACAATGGATCTAGCATTTTTCTCGTCTTCCGCCAAAATTAGGTTGCTTTCATCGACAGACCTCCAGAAACATCCTCTGTGCGCACCGTATTCTTTTCCTTCTACTCTCACTCCGCCGACTTCTATAAGGACTGGGACGTGTCCCTTTCGATTTATCCCTTTTTTATCTTGATCGTCCTAGGCAGCAGTTTTTTGGTCCAGCCCTGGGTTTTTTTCAGCCCCTCTGATCCAGTCTAGCGGATTAGAGCTCCTTCTTCGCATCCCCGACACTCGCAGCCCTTCTGCTGATTGGGTTCAGCACAAGAGGATTACATTGGGACATAATGACGTCATGGCCCGGGCCCAAGTTCTCCCCCATTAACCAAATCCTCATCAGCAAGATGTCCTTGAAACCATGGGATCTGACATTCTGCTGAACGTTGTTTATTATTGCAAAATATTATATACATTTGGTTCTCAGACTCACAGACAATCGCATAGACGATAAATACAAATTTAATTTAATTAACGCAGGTTGTTTTCTAGGTTGCAGATTCGAGAAATTCACCGAATCAACAAATATATTCCACTTTTGTGAGCTATAGAGTGTAAGGTGATATTTACATAGTAGCAATAGACAACTCCCGAAAGTTATCCAAATGGCGTCGGGTTTTAGGACAACGAATTGTTTGCTATTGTTCATGGGATATGCAGTGCATTTAAACGATGACCTTTCAAATAAGCTGCTGGTATAAACTGTTCTGATTAATGTGATACATTCAAATGTAACATTTGAGTATTTATATCTTACTAACAGAAGCAATAAAGCTCTGAAGCCATTGTCAGTAGATATTTTACAATAATATGTTAGTTTTTTATTTTTAATAGACGGCAAGTGACCTCTACTACTTGTCTGCTATAATCATCTATACATTAGTTGCCGATAGGGCGTTAAACAATTCTTGAATAAATGCATTTGCCTTGAGAAACATGAATATAGGCTAAAACATTTTAGAATACGTTATTTGGTAAGTGATTATCCACATGTAATGGTTCTGTGGTATAGTGCTTGTGCTTGGACGCCATTTCTTGACTGATATCTAAGGAGGCGTTCTCATTTCCAATATTGCATGTCATTTCATGTTTCGGTTGTTAAAGACATCCGATCATATTATGAGTAATTTCATTATAAAATATGTACATTTCAAAATCTCCTTCAATACAAGCATACAGGCCCCAATATACCAATATGCTTGACAAGTGTAAAGGTACACGTGGTAATCAAAGGGACGGAAGGGGATTTCATTTTTTATCTAAATGCAAGGGATGCTTAATTGTATTATTGGCCCAACAATGGAAAAACAGACCAATTTATTTTCTAAGAAGCAGACTACTAACATTATGGTCATTTATGTTAACCAAAAATATCTTAATTCATAGTGTCCGTTTTGACATGTGGAGCTGCCTGTGTGGTATTTTGGTGTTCTCAGTTTGTGTATTTCTCGTCATCATTTATAAGGGCGATTAGCTATTCTGCACGCTTTTCTTTACACAGTAGCCTATATTTCCCTGTCCATGTTATTGAAAACAATTATTATTTTATAATAATTTATATATCCAACTGTTAATTTAAGAATAGGCTATTAACTAGGCTATATATAGGTTGCATCACCCTTGTTCCTGCACCCCATACTGCGCGCGCGCGAACACGCGCACAGTCACACACACTCACTGACATCCACCTCAGTCATATCTGTATAGATCCAAACTCGGCTAAGATTACTTCAGGGAACTCTGGCGAACCCTTATCAGGACATGCAGCCTACATAATCAAACGTTTCAATACCTTCACATTGCTTTTTCTCATAATGGGGTGCGCTAAACGATCATTTTGGCACTTTTGAATCTTATGCATACGCTTTGGTAGACTATTTTATGATCAGATCTGAAGAACGACGAATAACTGAAGAATAGCATTGGTGCAAATGGTGTTTTATTGTGTTTCAGCTATAAACCGTCAATAATAATTGATATTATGCACACACACACACACACACACACACACACACACACACACACACACACACACACACACACACACTCAGCCATAGGGTATCGATGAATTTCAATAAATGCATACCATTATGAACCACGACAATTTATTTATCCAGAAAATACAGGCGCATATAGAATGTCAAACGATCTAGTTTGCATGTACGAGTAATAGCAATAAATACAACTACTGACGTGAATTTAATGTTATATCATTTAAAACCGCGTTATCCTTCTTTCTAACAATACACATCATTCACATTTTAATTTTATATTGCACTGAAATAAATCCCCCAGTACCATATCGATTGGTGTCCCGGAAGAAAATGTCTCTTGATTTTCAAATGTACCCCCAACCCCCCCGCCCCCTCCTCCCCAAACCTACCACCCGCTGTTGATTGAACAAAGCGATGAATTGTAGGCTATAGCAGTCTTTGAATAGAGACTCGCGTTTATTTTTATTTTTCCTTCCAAACGAGGTTCGCGAATGTTTTCTTTGTATGATGTAGCTTTGTTATTTTGGGCTGTTATTTCTTTAGTATTATAACCGAAATACAGACTATAACGTAATCTGTCAAGAAGCGCGCGAAAGCGCGCATTTTCACACTGAGATCCACAGTCGTTCTAATGTTAAGGTGTTTTTAAACAGTTCTTTTAAATCCCATATTATGTATCGTCCCTTAACAAAGCTATTCAATACGTCCCATGAAAGGCACAGATCATAATATTTAAATTAGAAATATAATCCTAAAACTAGAACACCAATGTCTGAGGTGAAGGAATTACGTGCAAACCTGCAAAAAGAAACTACTCGTTTTCTTACACACACATGGTACTTTGATGATTTCTTCCCCCACCCATCGTGGCTCCTGGACGGTCTTCCATTGATACGGAAACGCACTAACATTATCGCCATCAATAAAATACCACTGTGGTATTTTAATATATAAAGAAAGACACATGCCGTAAAAAATGCTAAGAGATAGGGAGCACAAAACGCAGACCGAGTTTACTCTCTGTTGCTTGGCTGAGCGGCCTCCACAACTTAAACTGAATGAAGGAGGAGCTGTCCCGTTGCATTACAATGACATTCAGCCCTATTCATTCAGTTTCTGTCTAACGGTCTTTGGGTAGCAAATCCACCCCATCAGGGGGTCGTAGCCCTCTCATTACGCCCCCAATCCCAACACGCAGTCACTACAATAGCCACAACAATGAGGGGGTAGAGTTAGCTTCAGTTATGCAAGGTTCAAATTTGAATTCTGTGGTTTAGCAGTAAAATGTGTACGTATATTTAAGTTAGCACATCGCCTAAGTGTTTTGTCCTTTAGCCCGGCAACAATGCCTTGGGATTGTGGTAAAATGAGAGGCGAAAGATATTATACTTTCAGCGATGCATCACTCTCATGTGTTAACTATTATGATGCAAGTGTAGAGCGGATAGTGCGGTTTGTGGGTGTTCTTTTTTTTGTAATTGATCGTGTTTGTAATCTTAACTCAGTTCACAAAGAGAGGGCCCATCGTGGCATTCCAAAATATTTCGTGTTTACGTATTAATTCGATTTCAAAGGAATGCGTTTCACCACGTTGCAAGTTCTTTCAATGCTTGTAGTGGTGAACGGTCTTTAAAATGACCTCAAATTTAATTATATGTGGGCGCTCAGATCGACCTATCATACCAGGCCAACTAACCAAACTCTCGTGCGCTTACATTACACCTGCTTTGGAGGCCATGCCATGTGCTGGTCGCACATGATTATTAAAGCCCAGCGTGTAGTTGTGGAGACCTCATTCTGTATGCGCTAAACTTGGCAAACAAACTCCACCAAGTTGAGTTACCATGTTGAAATTATGAAAGTGTCTTGTGTTGGGATAAAACTTTTTTTCTCATTTTGTATTATGACGTGTGAGCATTCTCTCCCAATATACATAAATGAAAGGATTTTGATTAAAAAAAATTTCTGATTAAAAACGTTGTAATACTGCTTTCACAAATAGTTGACGCTATATAGGTCTATCATGTATGTATGTATATATAGGATACAGAAGATAACCTGTATAGGCTAATGTGCCAATTCAGAGGGAAAGGAACGCTTTGCTTTGTTTACTTCATTTCAAACAGCTCTCCATTTGAAATATTGCATCACGTTTTAGTAACACCAGAATTGGGAACAGGTTCTTCAAATATATTTTTGAAATAAATGATTTCTATGAGATCATACCACCGCAGCAATGCGCATACTGCAGTACTGTAGGGCGGGGTGGTGGGGTAGTGGTGGATGTTGGGGTAAAAGAAGCCTTGCTGTCTACAACTTCCTTATAATTCCTATGGTTTCAATAGACGTTGCATTTGCGACAGGGATGCGTTAATTTACATGGATGGATACATGCATAAATGACATATTTGAACTTATAAACGGTGGATAAGGTTCGAACGTCTTTACGCATCTACCTCATTATTAAGATTTCAGGAAAGTAATAATAATAATAATAATAATAATAATAATAATAATAATAATAATAATACTTTTTCTACTACTACTACTACTACTACTACTGATTATGATAATAATAATAATAATAATAATAATAATAATAATAATAATAATAATAATATTATTATTATTGTTATTATTATCATTGTTGTTGTTGTTGTTCATGACGGTGATCATGATCCTGACCTTGACGATGATAGCTAATGATAATTATATTATAACTTAATTAACTGGTAATATGTTTGGTTAGGTATCTTATTTCTAACGTTGGCATTTTATAAAGGAAGAAAAAAGCAGATATGAAATGCCAATACCACGTTAAAACTGTTATGAAGGTTACTTGATCCCCGAGTGGTTGTTTCCCAGGGAAATCATACCGATTTCTGAATTGATGTTGAAGGCCTAGATAGGCGCAGCTGGGTGCTTTACTTATGGGACTATTCAACCAGAGAGGGAAAAGGTCAGCTCTGTGCCCTACTGGGTAGGGTGCGTCTCATAACCAATACACTATACATGACCACGTTAAACTGTCATTAATGTTGTGATGTGTTATATTACAAGCGTGCTCATTTGCTATGCGTGCAAGAATGCATATATTTACTTGTGCGAATGTGTGCACGCGCGCCTGATTTTTGTTACTGTTATGATACAGCAATTGAATAATTTACGAAACTGTTCTGTTTGTTTCGTTGGAATTGCATTCATAAACACTTTGAGGACGTTACAATAATTTAAAAATATAGGCTACTTCTGGTCAACTAAAAATAATCATTTTCCTTTTCCCTGTGAAAACAATACACTGGCTACCCAAAATGCTGTTTCTCGTCTGTTTTTTATGTACTTACTTGGAGAGGCATATAGAAGGGTATAATTTTGCAAACATCTTCTAACAGCAGAACTAGAAGGACCCTCAAGTATTGTGTACGGAAATAAAGAGAAACACCTTCACAAAGGAATCTATTGTTCGCTACGAACAATTCGAGGGGCCTGGTAAGCTGTCTTCCACAATCACGATGGTGGGCGATGATTTGAATGCAAGGGGCCCACACTTTCACATCTGAACAAAAAACAAAATGGTAATCAGCGAGTGAATAAACACTTGGTCAAACCAGCGCGCAAGCACTAACGGGGCTTCTCACCCCATAGGCACCCCCACCCCCCCCCCCCCCTAAAAAAAGAAAGAAAAAAGCTCCAGCTGACTCTCTCGGACAATCGACATTCCCCTAGAAAAGTTTTATCGTCAAAGTTTAAGTTAGTGGTGATTACCCGTGTAACCTGCATGTAGAACTTGCTGTGGTTTTTGTCATTGTATTCTTAACAGGAGTTCTGACATTTTTTTCAGATATTTGGAATAATAACGGAATAAGACGATGAAACCACAGGTAAGTTTGATTTAGTCGGTTTGGTTGAAACACTGATTAATAAAATAAAACTAGTTTACCTCCACCTAAATTTATGCAGGCTGGTTTCCAAACGGTGGATTTAAAACTCTGCATTTAAGATTATGCCACAGTTAAATAGACCTGCATTCATGATACTGTATAAATTTGAGTGATTGTTACCATTTTTTTAACGATTGCTCTGTAGCTCTACTTTGTTGATTTAGGGCATAGTTCTGCCACACGTACTGTAAAATAAGCATGTTACAAATTATTTTCATACAAGTCATTTTCTAATGGCGGATTATCTTTTAACTGCAGTTGCATGCGTTTGATATTATTATTATTATTATTATTATTATTATTATTATTATTATTATTATTATTATTATGATTATTATTATTATTATTATTATTATTATTAATCTTTTTCCGGTTGTATAATTTCTTTTGACAAATGTGTAACAATGGATTATTATTATTTTTTGTTTTCCTCTAAAGTGTTATTCCAATATGTACATGTCACAAGTGTACAGGGTCATATTCAAGTATTTCGATTTTCGAAGCTCATAATCGTGCATAATCATTGCGTAAAATATTGTCATAATTTTGCATTCACATATTCCTCACTATTTAAGCATGAACCTAATGTGATGAGAGACAGAGATGCAAAACAGGTGGTGGTGTAAAATATCAAAATAAGAGTTTGTAGAAAATTTTAAAAGTCAATCTGTATAAGTTATTACTAGATATTACATTCTACCTCATAGAAAATGTATTTCAAGTATTTCTTGAAATATTTTAGTCTGGAAGCTGAATCAGTTTGAGTTGTGTAACTGGGTGGGAATGTGTGTGTGTCTATGTGTGTGTGTGTGTGTGTGTGTGTGTGTGTGTGTGTGTGTGTGTACATGCACACAAATATGTGCACTAGCATGCTTCAAGGTGTCTTCATCTGCTCACAAATAGAAAGCATCTTTCCAACCAGAATGCTCCAACTGTCTTGCTTACTGAAATTAGATTTTCTAGCTGGCAACCCAGTCAAAGCTACACTGTTCCCAGGCAATGTGGTCATAGGCATTGCACAGGTGTAGTGTTACAAATGATGCCTGTGTGGACAAAGGCTGAAAAGAAGTATGCAAGGAAAGGTTATGTAAACCGAAAATACTATTGCCATCTTACCATTACATCTTGTTTCTATTGCAAAGCAATTGTACAAGGTAGATGGACTGCTCGTGTTGGACTGTATGGCCCTCCTTCTCAAAATAAATTAGGCCTACACATAACAGTGTCAGAAATAATGCTGGCAAGAAAATACTGGGGCAAATATGTCCTTTGCCTTGAAAGGAATAATGTAATAAATAATTGTCTGTGGTAATATACACACAATTTCGCCATCCATTAAGAGGGGTTCTGAAACAATAACCATTGGTTTAACATGTTGAGATAACTAGTAGACCTCTTAGTCTGTTAGACAAGGCTATCTGTCTGTTTTTGGTAAACCACTGTCACCAATATTGTGCACCATTATTGCTTAATCAGCATCCTCATAATATATTTTATATAGATTCTGTGGTGTGGAGCTCTTACTCAATTGAAAAGTTTTTGGTTATTTCACTCCACAAGAAGCATTGTATTTTCATGTGATGATTTCCATGGGTAGAGATCAGACTAGCTTGGGTCTGACGACAACAATGTTATGTGTGTATGTCCTGAAATTATTTGCAGGGTGCATTAGAGAACTATCCATTTTGCTGTATGTGGGGCATTTAGCATTGTCATTCATTTAAGAGTGATTTTTTCCCTGTGAAAGCTTTGATGCAGTAGCACAAAAATGTGGTAAATACAAATACATTTGACCAAGGAGGAATGTACATTACCAGTGGTTTACAAAAATTGACCAGGGACTGCTGGTTGTGATTGCTCTGCATACTATTTTTAGGAGCGTTTTATATGTCATATGCATGGATTTTGTCCCAGCGTATGTTTACACGAGCTTGTATTGCAAATGCTTTAGATATCACTATCTTTGGGCTAAATGTGACTTACTAACCTATTTCAACAGTTAGTGCTAATGCTAGGTCTACAGCACTGCCACACATATGTCAGGATCAATTTGTATTGATCAATTTGCAACATGGCTCCACTAAAACATAGGACTTGTGTGTGTGTGTGTGTGTGTGTGTGTGTGTGTGTATGTGTGTGTGTGCGTGCCTGTATGTGTGTTTGGGTGTGCATCTGCTTGGATATGGGTGTGTGCACTCTGTGTTTGTTTGTGTATGTGGGTGTGTGTGTGTGTGTGTGTGTGTGTGTGTGTGTGTGTGTGTGCACATGCTGTGTATGCATGTGCACATGTTTGTGTATGTGCGATTGTATGTGTGTGCGCATATACATGAGTGCAAGAAAGTGACAGCTCAGGTCAGCATGTCGCTTGGTTTATGTTTGTGGCTTACTTTAGACATTTTACAAGAGGTAACTTGATACACGAGGCTTCAGAATTAACATTGTAGTAAACATCTCAATGCTGTAGATATTCACTTATTTATTCAAACAATATTGTGATATTTTTGAATATTGATACATTTGAAAACAAGCATCACTAAATGTATTTGATAACATAAATTGAAAATTTGACCATCTTTCAAGCCTCTGCTTCTCTCCTGACTCCAATATGAGAGGGCTTTTGTCAAATCTGTTTTGTGGCAATGGAAATTATAACTTTTAATTAATTGATTGATGAGCATTGATTATGAAATTAATAAGGGAGCTCTACTGAACCCACTCTGTAAACATAATCATAAGTTGCAATGTGGATTTCTGAGTGTGTTCTGCCTGTAATATATGCCTGTACTGTGCGTCTTCTTCAATTCACTCTTATGGAAAACTGTTATGGTCTAAATAAATATATATTTTTAAAAAGATGCCACCATCTGTAAAGAAAAACATAGCTAAATGCATTCTAACACCACAGGACTTGTGAAAGAATAGAGAATTAATAGGAGTAGAAAAATCAGTGGCTAGGCACAGAAAAACAAGGTAATTCTGTATCCAGTTGGAAAAAAAAAATCTACATTTGTCTTCCCTGCAAAGATGTGTGCTGCTTTGGATGGCTAATTACCTTTAAGGGACTCCCATTTTACTTACAAGTGAAGAACACTCACTCTGATTTCTGTAGATTTCCAAGCAGTGTCAGCTCATTAGAAAAAGAACAATGCAGTCGCAATGAATAATTTATCAGGAGCCCTTTTCCTCTGTTAAACATACCTTTTTAATGCCAAGGTTTGTGTCAAGAGGAAGATGATACAAGCACATACACAAAGCAGGCCATATTTTAGATCCAGCCCTGCTATAAGGGTAACAAAGAATGCAGGTGATAAGGTTCACATAGACTACTTTACAAGAACCATTTAGTCACACAAGTACATGCACACATACAAGCATGTACATACTTATGAACCCATATACAAGCACACACACACACACAAATGCACACACGCATGCACACATAAAAACATGTGCATACATATGAACCCATATACCATCACACACACATGAGCACACACACATACACACATATGCACACATAAAAACATGTACTTATATATGAACCCATATACCAGCATGCACACTCAAGCCCACAAGCACATAAGCGCACACACACACGCACATATAAAAACTTGTACATACATATGAGCCCATATACCAGCACACACACACACACACACACGCACACACACACACACATGCATGCAGCCTTTTTTCTATGGGTCTCCTCTGTTTAAAACAGACCATGTTTCCCAAGCGGAAGATGCTCTCTGACTCTCCTCCATGCATTTCATTATGGGAGCTTCCATCTTTACAGCACAGTTAGCGGTGTTTGCGCGTTAACGCAGCAATTAACCCCGGGCCCTGCCAAGCGTCATTAGGAGAGCTTGAATGACCGGAGAATTAACCTGCAGCGAGGAGAAAAGAGAGGAGGGTCACATCCCTGAAACAAGGGAGCGATCCGTCTTGAAGCGCCTCATTATTCACCAGGTCTGTTATGTTATGGAGAAACAGATTGCGCAGGGGCACACAAAGCGATGTGGTGCTTGTTCTTCGGTCCCTGTGACCTTTGGGGTTCCCTGGATTAGACAGTGGTGGGTATTCCAAAAACACATTTTTTATATGACATATAAAGATATATAAAGATTTGTTCTCTCTAAACCCTGGAGTAGGATCAGTCTGTGATATAATGCACTGGGAACAACTGAAGCAAATGGAGTCTTTTCTCTTATGGGCTGCTGATGAATTGCATTGTTGGCTGCATTTATCTGCTTAGCAGATGCCCTTGTCCGTTGCAGCCACTATGGAGGTGTCTACATTTTCCAGGTTTTTCTCCCGCCCACTGGGCCATGCTTACACTGCAGCATCCCATTTAGGAATTGGAGTCCAGATTCTGGTGTCCAAGGGCACTGCCTCACCCCACTGTTTACACTGTTACTGCATGTATACTGTATATTTAGAATTAGCTTTTAGAATTCCTCTAGGGCCTTAGGATTGGGTTGAGGCTGGTGCAGAACTTTTAGCTCCGGCAGAATATAAAAAAGAAAAACCAAAGTTATGGTGGCATGCATTTTCTTGTTTATATGGAAACCTTTTTATTTTTGGCTTTGTTTGTTTGTTGTTTATCAGGTTTAAAGGTTGTGTAAATGAGCCAAACTATATTCATGGTGTCTTCTGTGGTTAAAAGCCTGTACCGTCCAGCCCCCTCCCCCCAACCCACCCCTCATTGTTGGAGAGAATATTTGCTTGTGTGTGAAATGTAGTATCTGCAGTCTCTCTTATCACTATAAACCACAGGAAACTGAATTTTTGTTGTCAGGATACGTATGCAAATGGTGAAATGGAGCAATCATCTGCAGCTTATCGCTTAAAGTATGTCTTTACAATGATGTTTTATGAAAACATTTTATATGCTCAGAGATAAGATTCTCAGAGTTGTAATGATTTGCATGTAAATGATTTACATAAAGGATCTGCATTGGTTCTGTTCTTGAAAGTCAAAATGGTAGACCCACAAGTGATAACAGTGGTGGAGAAAAATATGAGCACAGTCCTTGCAAGATGTGAGTGATGTTGCATGATCTTAAGTGAAAGGCATTGATATAACTAAAGGTGGTGTTTGGACTTTAAATGAACTGCTCTAAAGTTGTTAATTTGCACATTGTTCATTGAAGGTATCAAACCATTCAATATGTTTACAGGGATAAAAATGGGATGATTTTCCTCCTTTGCTGTGTACTGAAATTTCAACATTGTTTCAGGGCTTCTGTGTTTGTTGTGAAGAGATCTGACTGTGTTTTTATTTCTTTCTTTGCCCATACTCTGACACAAACGTGTAGAAGTGTACTTTGCCAAGGCATTGTGCATTGACTGTGAGCCACTGTCTATAGCTGGAAGTTCACTGAAATTAAAAATGTTACATTTAAACATGAACCTACTAGTAATATATAGCTATATAATGCACCATTATGTTACATATACATATACATGTATACATATATATATATATATATATATATATATATATAGGAGATACTGTAAAGATGAGTAAATCTATAGATTTCTTGGTGATATTTTCCTTATTTAGCAGATTTGGTGCTTGACCCTTTTCACTCTAAATTTGAATAGACCTATTCTGTTGAAATTTCATTTAATAGTGCTGCTGGATTTAAGTCCCTCCAGATGATTAGACAATAACTTTAATATTTTGTAACCCTTCCCCCCTAAACTAATTCTATAGAAAGCCATTTGACTGGCTGTCGTTCAGTAGCTTTGCATACAGCTGTGTTAACAGTTGGCGTGAGGCTGGCCTGTCGTGTCTGATCTAGCAGCCCAGCATCTGAGGTAATAGCATTTGAGCTCTCTGTGCACACGGTTTGCTGACTGGCAAATTTGGGGGATGGCTTTATAATGCTGGGCTTTACTGAGCCAGAAAATTTGGTATCTAGAAGCGGTATGAAAGGTTACCATTCAAAACCAACGTGCAAGATCCACCATGGAGAGAAATCACAGAGTGCTGTCTTTCTGACAAAAGGCGAAAATCTTTCCCTGTACCATACAAATCACAATCTTAGCCAAACTGTTATGGCCCCATGTGATTTTATTTTTGTATTTAGTGAAATTAAAAACAATAAATGAACAGTTTCAAGCTAAGCTGCAGCTAGTCAACTAAACTACATGGAAAACAAAATAGTCATGTCCTACAAACATTTACAGAGAACAACTCAAAAGTCAAATCAATGGGCCTGTCTAAACATATGATTATACAATATATTAGTAGCTATATTAATATGTCACTGGTCGACCAACAGCATTTATTTAGTTATTTATTTTGGGGAATGATACATGATAAAATAACAGTGCTGTTAAAAATGTATTATTTGTAAACATCTGTTGAAATATTTTGGCAAAGTGTTTATTCCTGACTCTGGTTCCTCTCAGATGGATAGCAGAGACAGATGGTGCGGAAGAGAAGATGAAGACTGAAAATTCAGAGAGGTACAGCCTAGCCGTGACGTTCTGTTACACTTGATGGCTAATTTGAGAAATTAAATGAAATAACACATTTAAGACATTCATTTATTCACAATCACCACCAACAAAATAGATTATGAAGATTATTGCCGACTGTAAAACTACCTCAGATTCTAGGTGATTTTAATTTTTTTTTATTTTGATTTGTGGCTTCCTTCTGATTTACTACAGAAAGTATCCACAGAACATGATTTATCTTGAGAATTCAATGGGGGAAAAAAGTTGCTGTTGACTAAAAATTAAGCTTAAGGTAAGGCGTTTCATTAATTTTTCATTACATCTTGAGTGTGCTGACATGACTCACCAAAACATGCAGATGACAAAACCCCTCATGTGAATTTTGTATCTGGAACTGTGTAAAGACTAATCTAAAATTGCCTCCTGAACAAATTTACTGTCTAAACGGACAGTAAGAAATGCTAAATTATGTTCACCCTACCTCAGAGAAAGCATTTGAAATTTGCAGCATCACAATATATTAGTTTCCTCAGTCAGAGGATCTGTGCCACTCATTTCATTGTGCTGCGTTCCATCAATTTCATTTCCCTCCTGTGAGTGTCATTTCTCTCATTTCAGTCTTCACAGAAAATGTGTTAGCTTTTCTTTTTTAAGTCTTTCTCCAGTTTACTGAGGGCACTGCTGAGTCATGTTGCATAGGACGCTAGTTATGTGCATTTTGGTACTGGTTAGTTTTATCACACTTCGCTCAGCTTTAATGTTGTTGCTGCTGAAAGGAGAATAGCAGAGATCAAAGCATGATCTCAATCACATCCAGTTTGCTTGTTACTTTCCCTGCGTACCAATGAGCAGTTCTCCACTAGCCATATGCAGACTCAGTGTGATTAATAAAATGCACAGTGGCCTCAGACCTCAGGGTCATGTGCTGTTGTCCTGGGTGGGGCCTTTCTCTTGTCTCCTTACCATATGCAGTACAATAACACCTTGAGGGAAGATATATGCAAAACAGTTTAGGCCTCACTTCTATAACTGGGTTTCTGAGAGTTCAGAATATTGAGCATCCAGAAATCATCCTAGATGTGGGATTGAGATAATATTACAAATTAAAATGCTGTTGATATTGTACAGCTTTAAGGCATGTTCCTAGTTTACTATTTCACCCAATCACATGGGCGGGAATGTTCCATTAGTGTATTTGGATTGGAAAATGTGCTCTGCTGTAAGTCTGCTATAAAACCTCACCTCAGGAGTTTTCATGTTTCTTAAGTGTATTTGAGTTTGTTGATGCAGTCTAGAAAATCTCCCTTTGAGCATCTCTATAAGATCAATGAAACTCACATATGCTGAATATTCAAATATATATAAATATGGATAGTATCAGCTCACAGATTCACTGGATCTAAAGGTATAGTTATATATTGCTTTTAATGCATGAATGTAACATAGCTATCCTTGGAACCCAGAACTTTGCAGTATAGATGAAATGTTTTTGATCTCAGAAGAGGCTAGAATTTTATTATACCTGTGCTTGCTTTGGTCTTTGTTGAATGCTCCTGAGATGGCTTGAAATACTTCTACAGACTCCCATAAGGAGATTAGAAATGATTGGTTTTATTGACTGGCACTTGGGTGTTTATCAGGCCACTGCGAGAGGACTCTTTTGTCTAACCTTTATTACTGCTGCCGGCTGAGAGAGAGCAGCTCCAGATATGAATTTGATATGACAATAAAGGGCCAATTATGTACATACAAGGCTCCATGCTCTTCTTTTCATATTTGTAATTAAAAAAAGAAAATAGCGGCCCGGCTTTGCATGGGAAAAATCAGCTGTGATAACAGAAAGGCTGGTTATTTGATTTTATTTGTTGTGTGGAACTGTGAAATTAATGGTACAGTGTAATTGTGAGCAGTTCACCCTCCTTTTCAACAAACTGTGAGAGAAGAATAGGGGTGGCCCTTTAATTGTTTTGAACATGACCAGTTCCGTTACCTTTTGAACCAGCTGTTTGGAGCCATTTTCTGAGGTGATATGCCAGTATTCATACTCCAGAGTCCCTCCCTGTCTTTTTCTTCTGGAGTTCCATTATACCTGAGCACAATGCACAGCCAGATTGTGGAAGTAGAATTGTTTTTTTTTGTGATGAAAACGTGTGAAAATGCAGCTTAGTCATGCCCTCAAAGTTCAGCTTTGGCTGCCGTACTTGCGCAGTGCCATGGCAGTGTTTAACACAGTCAATGAAATGTTGTAATGACTGGCCACTCTCACCCCTAAAACCAGCATCATTGTTCCACCAAATACATTAACAGCCTGCCATGACTTGCACTCTCCCTTTTTTCTTAAGTTGTTTGTTTTTTCCCTTCCTGGTTAAATGAAACGGACAGAAGCTGCAGCAGGCCAGGAGAGACTTGAGCTGCGATGTTGTGGTTATAAAGGTGAAGACCGGGCGGCAGGAGGAGGTGATATTTGGCAAGATCGGTTCATAAATAGATTTTTTTTTTCACTGTGAAGGTGCTAAATTATTCCAGGCTATTATACCCAATTAATGCCTCCTTGCAGTGTTTTATTGTGCTATAAACTGGTATTGCCTGTGGTTCAGTAACCAAACACAATGAGTCACAATGCAGGCTGCTCCACAAGCTGGCGGTAGATCAGGGGGAGAGAGAATTGGCCACAGCCCACAGGAGCAGGCCCTTTCTAAATCAGTTAGTTTTGGAGTAGATCCTAGTTGGATCTTTAAAAGTGTCCATTATAGGCTTGTTAAAGCTTCAGCAGAGGGGGTAGTATGAACCTAACTTTTTTCCCTTTGGTCTCTCTCTCTCTCTCTCCCTCTCCCTCTCTCTCTCTCTCTCTCTCTCTCTCTCTCTCTCTCACACACACACACACACACACACGCACTGCTACCCCACTCTCTGTCTTGTGGGGTAGTACTGCTCTTTATTTAGCTTGATAGTTCATTGGCTGAATATTTTGCCTGCTTGGAAGTATAGAGAATGGCTGTGTGAGTATGTGTGCATGCATTTCTGTGTGTGTGTGTGTGTGTGTGTGTGTGTGTGTGTGCACATATATTGGTGACAGTTTGGGTCCCATTCAGATTAATCCTTCGTTTTTGTGCACTGTCCTCTGCTTCTTGGCTGAGTTCGCTGAATTGTGTAAGGTTGAGGACGGAGTGTCACTGTGGGATGAGCATTGCCTGCCAGTATCTCAGTCATCCCGGCGAACTTCAAAAGAAACCTCTGCTGAATAGTGAGCTTCAGTGTAGCAGTGCCTAAGGTTCAACATTCATGGCTGACATCGGGTTTTAATCCCAGTTTTCTACTGGTGCTGTGCCTTGATGAATATCATTACATCTTCAGTACCATAACATGTGAAGAATGTGCTGGAACTATGGGACTTGCATCTTACTTTGGATAAGCAACTGGACTGAACAGATCGTACAGTTTGTTGTTCATTGCTTCAGCTCATCCTTAGTCAGTAGCTTTCCTCTGATCTCCATGTCGCCTTATGGGTGCCGACTCCTGAGATGCAAGTTAATGGTTTCCCTCATTACCGATTTCTTGTCAGGAAGGCGCTGTGAGGAGACGGCCTGTCTCCCTGGAAACCTCTCCCAGGATCCTCTACATCTTAGATATGTGCGGTTTTATGTGCAGAGTGAAGGCTCAATGCATTGGTCGGGCTGATGGGGAAACGGTCAGTTGATTCTTCAAGGATTGTGAACCGAACTGAGCTTTCTTTGAACTTTGACTACCAGGAGAACCCCCTCTGCTCTCTCTGGAACCGCTAATGTAGAAAAACATTTCGCTGGCCCACTCCGTTCAGGCTGCGTTGCATTGTGGGCTGGGAAGCATCACTGCGGCCCAGCATTACCATGTGACCTGATGTGTGAAGCGCTCTGAGCCCCAGAATAAGGGACGGAGCCGTCCCACTCCCAGAGCACACCCCATGGCCAGACCACGTGCCGCACGCTCACTTTGCCCAGGAACACGCAGTCGCAGTCCCTGCTCCACGGCTACAGTGCCTGTAGTGCCAAAATCAATACTGCATCGCTTTCTTTTGTGACAAACACGCCATTTCACATGTGTCCTGCTCGGAATATATGTGAATCAGAACAGGGAAGTTGCATTAAAAATTAATACTGCTGCAAATGTGCTATTGATTTTTATTTTCATATTTATTATCATTATTATTATTATTATTAGTAGTAGTAGTAGTAATAGTAGTAGTATGGATGGCTGAAGGAATCTGCTTAGTGGTCGCGACCACCACCAAAGGAAACAGAGCTTTTAAATCCCCCATGAGCCAAGAACCATTCCTTTGCTTAAATTGGCTTCCCACAAGAAATGTTTGCCTGTGTAATAGATTTTGATTGAAATATATTTACAAAAATAGATTGGTCGTCACATGACCTCTCAAGACGTCTGTGGAGGCGGTAATCCGTCTCTCCCTCAGGGGTTTGAGTTGCAGGATCTATACTGCAAATTTGTTTGATCTGATAAGCATAGATTCAATCAGAGTAGTGAATACATGTTCATAATTAGCATTAGCGATGAATATATTTTTCTGAAAGATCCAGCACATTAGGAGCTTCCAGTTCATATTAACTGTAATATTGTATTTAGTGCATGAACGTGCATTTGCACACGTGCTTTAGGAGATGCTGTGGTCACTCTGATTCATCATGTCTGCACCCCGAGCATGCCTGATGCAGTCCACTTCACAATGACATGCCGCCCCCATGCACAGCTTGTCCCATCAAATCAGCCACATCCTCACTAAATTGTCCCACGGAAAAAAACTCTGTGGGCTTTTTTTCTCCAGGTTCCCCAGTCAAATTAATTTAATCAGATCATCTTAAAATCACATAGATAGCACACACACACACACTCACACAGAGGCACATGCACACACACACACACACACACACACACACACACACACACACACACACATACACAGACGCACATGCACACAGACACACACAGTCACACAGAGGCACATGCATACGCATACACACACACCCATACACAGACACACATGCACACGCACACACACACACACACACACACAGACACACGCACACACACACAGACACACACATACACACACAGACGCACATGCACACACACACACAGACACACACACACCCTGATTGTGCAATGGGTAGAAAGAGAATGGCCACCCCCACCCCTCTTCCCTCGCAACATTGAGGCCTTTGTGTTGGCTGAACCTCTGGGTCAATTACAATATGTCTTGTACTGCAAACAGGCCTGAAACAAAAACTGACTTTTATTTACTTATTACTTATTTGCCTAACCTTTATTCATTTTATAGTACTGTATTGTGTGTGTGTGTGTGTGTGTGTGTGTGTGCGCGTGTGTGCACATGCAAGTGTTCATCCCGCATCTGCACATGCGATCATATCAGATACAGGAGTGGGATGTATATTTCTTGAATACAGGCTATTCTTGTTTAAACATAATACATAGATGTTTTAAGGTTGTCAGAAAAATTAGCTAGTTTTGTATATAAAAGGGCTTTATGGTTTTAAATGTCATTGAACATGATTTTATAATATAACAATGTTTTCTGGCTCAAGTGGAGGAATCCTACCATTTAAATGCTCACAACTCTTTGTCAGTGTATTAATTCTGTAGACATGCTGTAATTAGTGAATGATTAAAATGCAAAATCTTAATTGGTGTGTGTTCTTATTTAAAAGATTGCACACTGGCCAGTTTAAAAAACGTTGACTGTCATTTTTTTGCATTCCCTTCTTTTGTCAGTGGCAGTATTGACAGGCTGTAGCCATCCATTGTGTACCACATAAACCTTCAACAGAAAATAGGCACATAAATAAGATCTTAAAACACATAGGCTCATGTAATCTTTTTTCATTTTTTCATGACAAACAAGACAGAATGATTAAACATGCACATGAAATCCTAACATTTTTTGTTACATATTTTTTTCATTTATTTTACAATGACATTACAACTCTAAATGCATAGATAATTGAATCTTACAGCACAACACTTCAAAAGCACAATACAAATTATTGTTCTGCCACACAATCCTTGCAATAATAATCATAATTCTCATAAACATAACAATAATAATAATGACATTAATGTTTTGAATCAGTCATTATAGGTAAATATTCCTTCTGTAAACAAAATAACATGGCAGTCATGTGGATAAAGTGGGTGCGCATTAGCTATATTCTGTGTCTTTGTGGGTATTCCAGTGTTTAGTTCATTGTCATTTACCTTGAAATGCCCCCAGTGCCAGTAATGATGTACATTTTAGTCTTACCTATAAAAGTATTGTGCATCTATTTAATCATTTAAAGTTCAGACAATATTACAGTATTATATATTTTTTATATTTTAATTGTTGTGTGTTTTGCATGTGAGCTACAGATTTTCTATAAGAAATATTATATTTATGGTTATATGTCATAATATAAAATGTACATACGTATATCATAAAACATTTCCTGTCAGTGATATTTTCCAAATGTATGTAACTGACTGCAGTCTGCACATTTCCACGGTATTGCCCTCCTTATAATTTTTCTCATGCATATTTATTTCCACACTGAATTAAACCGCAGTATGCAGGTCGCAACTAAGGAGATATTTTAAAAGTCTAAACCAATTAATTTTTTACATTTTTAAATGTACATATGAACATGTTGCATTGTGATTACTGAAACATGTATAGCAATTATGTGAATTTTATTGCTGGTGCTATATTTTTTATTAAGGTCAATTTTCAATTTTCATATTTTCAAATAAAAAAAGGTACTAGGTAGGATATAATTGCCATATACATATATAACCAATGCGTTACACTTGTTAATTTCAATTTCAATTTATTTATTTAGGTTTTATAATAACTACTCATCACTTCTCAGACTTGGTCTCATAACAGTAGTCTTCTGGCCTGTGGACTGTCTGTGTAGCATTATCTTTTCTTACAAATGGTCCTTAAAGAGATTATTTAATAAATGGTCTAAGTCACAAGCAGTGATATATCACACCATAAAGGGTTAAATATTTTTTGTGCTTCCTGTGTCAAAGGGGTGATCCTTTGAAAATTCATATCACCGCCAAGCACAATACATTTTCAAAGGCTCCCTACTATTTACACTGGCTGGCATTGTAATGTCAGTGGTTTACATTGTTTTCTATTACTGTTATTATTGTTATTATTGCAGTCTGTCACTCTTATTTGAACTGCACAGACAGCTTGAGTCACTGATGTACCCAGGATGGCTTCCGGAAAGATCTGCCTTACAATGCAATTATGCAGTCCCTGTCACATCACTGGTGATTGCATATCCTTTTGGAAGAAGGTGGTTTAAATAAGGGTGAATCGAGAAAGCAAAGACATTTCTCTATAGAATGTGTTTGAAAATGTTGATTAAATGAAAAAAAGAATAATAACAATAATACTCATTTAGAATTAAATGTTGACTATGTTACCCGAGGTAAAAGGTGATCTGGTGTGTCTGTTCTGTGGGATGATCAAACATGGATGGAGTGGTGTAAACCTTCAGCCTGGCGTTCACACAAAGAGCCAATGAACTCAAGCGAGTGGCTCCTCCGGCTTCGCTGAGGAAGGAGCGCGTAGTGTACATATTGACAATGGACACCTTCCACTGTACCGTTTCTGAGGCTGAAAATGAACTCTCCCGCTTCATGGTTTGGTCTTCCGTATGAATAAAGACCGTAAGGAAGCCTTATTTAATGTCATGTTGCGCACAGTGTGTAGCTTCCGTTTGCAGTAAGAATAAGCAGAATCAAATGCTGCAAACACTGCAAAGCAGGAGGATTGTAGATTACCTTTCCCTGTCAACAGCACCCTTCCCCCAGGGCAGAGATTTCACCCAGGACACCAAGACATCAAGAAAAAACAAAACGGTCTGTACCCGTACATTTTCTGTGCTATAATCATATGTACTATAATCATCGTAGTGCAGTTGTACTATAATCATCACCCACCCCCCCCCATCTTACACCCAGTATAACAGATAGCCAAGTGTGGATTATTAATGGGGCCTCCACTCACTCCTTCGCGAGATCACCAATAATCTATTCTCAATCACAATATTTGCTGTTGCTGTCGATGTCGTTTTTGTTCTTTTCCGTTTGAGACGCGGCCTGTTAAGGATCTCCGAGCGGCTCCCCTTTTAATATTCCTGCAAATGAAAGCATCCAGACCTGCTCTGCTTGGCGGGTAATTGGAAATCAGCAGCGAGTGCTGCCGTGCTTGTATTTTTTTCCCCAGAGCACGTCTATAAGAATGCTCATTACTCCATCATCCTGCCCCAGCTGCAGCATTCCCAACAGGAATGCTGACCAAGCCAGCGGAGTGAGGATATGACACCGGCGCTACCGCTTCATAAAAAGCGCTGCTTTCTCCAGACAGAAGGCAGATGGCTCAACCCTCTGACTATTCTTACACTTCTATTAGAAGGCTGATTTTCATCGCGTGTACATTAGATTGCCTGCTTCATATAAGGACCACAAGGGGCCAGCTTCAATTTAAAAGATGTCTTGATGTGATAATGTTTCATTTAATCCTGTTGAAAGAAAACATAAAAATCTTTTTTAATGAAAAGTCACAACACAAAAGTATATTTACTGACAAAAAAATACCCATTCAATTGCTTTTGATTAATGAGTAAAATACCTCAGCAATTAGAAGCAGTTAATTCATAAAGAGAGAGCTGTGAACTACAGGAATCCTAGCATTAAAGTTGAGAACGGAGCTTAATTGAATACATATTCATTAGGGGTCTTGTTTCTAATCGAAGGGCCCTGTATTGTCCACCACTTACAAGAGGCACACTTCCCGCTCTGCCATCGTGCATGCCTCAACAGCAACCCTTCCTGTCTCCACTGGCATTAAATTTGCTGGCTTTGCCTCCACTTGCCCGCAGTTTATACTGATTGGACCAGCTGTTCCACTTAAAATCACCATGGCAACCACAACCGGTCGCCTAGCAACAGTGTTCTTTTCCCTGAGCCCCAGCCAAGGCTCCACAGGCCGGTTATAAAGAGAAACAGAGGCAATTGAAATTCCCCTGGATTTTTTAGGTACAGATGTCTAATATAATATGGGGCTTCCTCCGTTGTTGGTTCAAATTGAAATGTGTCTGTCAGTTTTATTAAGTGCTTTATGTGGACTGCATCAAAAGCTGGGCCACTGTGACCTTCAGTTGAAGTGATGGGGGAGGGGAGGGAACACAGTAGCCTAATTCGCGGGTGACCCTATTGCTCCTTCCTGTTGACTGATTGGTCGGATTCACTGTCCTGTTATGGGTGACTGCCTGAAATATGCCATGAGAGCTCAGTTTATACGGCTGGTGTTGTGCATTTTTCCTGCGCATTGTGTATGGATATGGAATATGCTACGGAAATTTCGGCGTCACAGGATCCCCGTTGGAGGGGTTCTGCCGATTTCTTCTGTCAATTTTTCAGCATCATAAGCATTTTTCTTTGATAAACACAGCCCGCAGAGTCACTGTGCTCTCTGCGTCTCTGTGTGAGCTGTCCCCGCATCCTCTCCCCGTCGCACAGGCAGAGAGGATGCACAGAGCCGGTCCCAGGCTGTGCGATGGATGGCTACTCTGCGCTCCCTGCGTCTCAGGGCTCTGGGACTGTCGCTGTAGCTGGGCCCAGATGGCAGCCTCCCTCCCTGATCACTGAACAGATTGGTTTGTGCTGAGAAATCACCCGGGACAGCGTGGTGAACCAAGAGCCGTGTGAAAAGCAGCCATAGCTTCATTTATTGTCATTTCCCAATATTGTTCCATTTCCATTGTTCTGCAAATTACTTTCATATCGTTGTTTATTTTGTTTTATTTTTGACATCATATTTTCCACTTAGTTAAAACATTCTCTGCTGTCTTCTATTCCTATCTCAACAGACAGAGAAGAACCTAATTGTTAACATTGTATTTTGCTGGCTGATTCATGCTGGTGAGAGTTTCTGAGTCACCTTTCAAAGGTGCTTTCAGTGCTGAGGGCTGTTGTCCAGCAGGTGATCTCTCTGACCCTGTAACATGAATATATGGTGTTGAACAGCATCAGGGACTCTAGACCCCAGAGAAACAGCTCTGTGGTGTGGCTCTGTGGTGTGGCCCTGTGGTGTAGCTCTGTGGTGTGGCTCTGTGGTGTAGCTCTGTGGTGTGGCCCTGTGGTGTAGCTCTGTGGTGTGGCCCTGTGGTGTAGTTCTCTGGTGTGGCTCTGTGGTGTGGCTCTCTGGTGTGGCCCTGTGGTGTAGCTCTGTGGTGTGGCCCTGTGGTGTAGCTCTGTGGTGTGGCTCTGTGGTGTGGCTCTGTGGTGTGGCCCTGTGGTGTAGCTCTGTGGTGTGGCCCTGTGGTGTAGTTCTCTGGTGTGGCTCTGTGGTGTGGCTCTCTGGTGTGGCCCTGTGGTGTAGCTCTGTGGTGTGGCCCTGTGGTGTAGCTCTGTGGTGTGGCCCTGTGGTGTAGCTCTGTGGTGTGGCCCTGTGGTGTAGTTCTCTGGTGTGGCTCTGTGGTGTGGCTCTCTGGTGTGGCCCTGTGGTGTAGCTCTGTGGTGTGGCCCTGTGGTGTAGCTCTGTGGTTTGGCCCTGTGGTGTAGTTCTCTGGTGTGGCTCTGTGGTGTAGCTCTCTGGTGTGGCCCTGTGGTGTGGCTCTGTGGTGTGGCTCTGTGGTGTGGCCCTGTGGTGTGGCTCTGTGGTGTGGCTCTGTGGTGTAGCTCTCTGGTGTGGCCCTGTGGTGTGGCTCTGTGGTGTGGCTCTGTGGTGTAGTTCTCTGGTGTGGCTCTGTGGTGTAGCTCTCTGGTGTGGCCCTGTGGTGTAGTTCTCTGGTGTGGCTCTGTGGTGTGGCTCTCTGGTGTGGCCCTGTGGTGTGGCTCTGTGGTGTAGCTCTCTGGTGTAGTTCTCTGGTGTGGCTCTGTGGTGTATCTCTCTGGTGTGGCTCTGTGGTGTGGCTCTGTAGTGTGGCTCTGCGATGCTGCAGCTATTCTGGTGGTCGGATCCACTTGACCTCCTTGTTACCTAACTGGCTCAACTGGGGCGGCTTATGGATAATTGTCTTTTCCCTGTCCCTGAGCTGGCCCAAGGTTCTTAGCTCTCACCACCTCTCTGCCGGGCGTGAGGAGCATGTGGATCTGTGTGTGTTTGTGAAATCCGGGGTTTTGAAAGGTCCTTTGAGAAATTCCTGCTCCCAACTTTGTGTCCTCTGCACAGATATTTTATTACGTTTCATTACATTTTCTACTCCAGCTATGGCAGCGTGGCATGTCCTAACTGGAGCCTGTGAATGTTAGAGAGTTGTTACTAACTACGTCCCACTCTCCAGCAGTTTAGTGTGTGGAGACTAGAGGGAGGAGATGAGAAAGAGACAGCGATAGAAAGAAGATGGAGGCAATGTGGGAGAGGTATTTGCTGTGTGTATATTACTGCATCACAAAGTGAGACCAAGGGAAGTGTGAGAGATAATGAGAGTATGGTGATATTATATGAATAATGTTTTCCCAGGTTAACACTGAACAGGCAGGATGTAGGTGTCATTTTACAGTGTAAGGCAAGGGACCCGACTGCCTCGGTTTGACCATTGAGGGAATTTATGAATCAGCATTAGACACACTTCATTAGAATTTTCTCCTAAATGCCATTGTTATAATGTATGCCTGAAGACCTTATTCCAACACACACATTAGCAGGGGCTGTCCTGTTGTGCTTCAAACAAAACACATTTCATCCTGCTTTCCCTCGACTAATACTTTCTATTAGATAAGGAGGGATGGCTCTGACTACTGATGTAAATACTAATAAGAACTGAAATGTGACTCAGAAACAGAACGATCTTCTGGAAGAAGACCCTCAGAATGAAAGATGGGAAGCTTGTAGGAAGCATGTGTGTGCAATATTTGTGTGCGTTTGTATGTGTTTGTGTGTGTGTGTGTGTTTGGGGGGGGGGGGGGGGGTGTAATTGATGGCTGTAATTTTAATAGCGGCTCATCATTACAGGTATGGTAGTTAGGAGGTATGAACCTTTGCCCTTAAATCAATGAAAAGTAGTTTTGGGGCATAGCCAGGGGAGAGGAGATGGCTCCTGGGCACTCAGCCAGGCCTGCTGGAGAGGGGGTACCCCCCACTCACTTCTCCTGTATCATAATCACAGGAGAACACTGTGGCAGCAGATGAGGGGTGTGATTTTAATAACAGGATATGATTTCTAATGGACATCTCCAGTGTATGGTTTCTATATATAGTTGGACATAACGAGCACAGGTCAGAAACATCATTCTTTTTCAGTTCATCACCCACAGTGATCGTTTGATTATGTGCAACTGTCAGGGAGGTGTAATAAGAACGACAGGTGTCAGGTGGAGGTCAGGTGCAAACTTGCATATTCTGCTCTCTGAAGAGACAAAGGTACTTGGTTTTATTGCTTTGTATGTACCAGTGCCACATTCATGTCTTTCAAGAAACACACTGGATAAGAGTTATGTGCTTTAAAAATCGTCTCTCATCCAGCAAAAACAGTATATACCCTTCAGTCAGTTCTGCTATGCTTCATGACATCAAGTGAAGACAACAGTCACAGTCAGAGGATACAATGGAATTCACTTTTTTGATGCTATAATGTGTTAACAGCCATAGTCTACCTTGAATGCTCTTTGATGTGCCACACCCTCTCTATATGTCTCTGTATATATTCACACAGCTGTGAAATGGGTTTTTCCCTCTTGCTGCTAATGTTTATGCATCCATTTCTATACTTCCAGCGCAGTGTCTAAGTGCACTTATATTTGATTTCATTGTAGCGTGTTTTTTGGGTGCACTTTAGAGCTGCATTGATATGTAAATTCATGCATACCTGCTTCATTTCCATAATCACAAAAGCACCAGCCCCCTCTTCCCGGCGGAGAGGAAATTCACAGCGAGAGGTGCCAGTTTGTTTGGTTCATACCCTCACCTCGCTGTGTGGAGTGACAGTGCGGGCGCTGGGCACGCCAGGCCTGTGGGTGCGTTGTGAGCCAGCAGTGGGACCCAAGGTCAAGTCCTGCCTCAATGTCCGGGGTAATCCACGCGGCTCATCCCCGATCGGAGGGCTCTGGAGCAGGGGGAGGAAATCCCTGCTGGCTGCTGTAAGAGGATCTGATTGGAGATGAGCAGAGCTCCCCGCTCTCTTTTCTTTCTTTCCTTTTTTATTTTTTTTAAATTCAGACTCAGTTGGAGATACAATGTTTCATACGATTGATCAATTAGGGAGCTACCACCAATTAGCAACCCAACTAGCTATCAACCGAGCTAGGTTAACTAGGTAATATGAGACTGTTCATATACTGTAGATAATGAAGTGTAATTTTACCTTTTGGATGAAGAAAATCCTTTTTTTTCTAACATATCAAAGCAATTACTAAAAGTGAATGTGCATAGAGAATGTACCTGACATGGTCAATTTTATCTGAGAAGTTAACAATGTTGAATGAAAATTATATATTTCCTCCATTTTCATCATAACATTATCACACATCAAAGAAAATCTATCTAGAAAGTTCCTCAATGTTTTTGAAATGTGTAGTTACCTTACAACTATTACAATACAGCAAGTAATTTGAATAATTTACCGTGTCAGCACGCTAACGTCTCATTGAGGCTATTCTGTCAGAAATCCATCTATTCTGTTCTCTGTATGTGATCTCTTCGTTAAAGGAAGTAATTAGCTAGTTAAATGACTTACCAGTACTATTTCTGTCTGTAGGTTGAGCAGTCGCATAGCAAATGTCAATAGCAAAACGGTGCTACCAGTGGAAATACCCAACAAAATATCTGAAGCTACTATATTAATACTGTTTAGGTTAATAATCTGAGTAACATGGGGCACCTCTAGAAATTCAATTGAAAAATGACAAATCAAAATGAAAATACTATCTTATACAAAATTCCTCCTGAATCCATAATGTACTCAATTTTCAAAAATGGCTTTCTTAGCCAAATCACCGGGCATTTTCTTCTGGTTTTTTCTAGGTAACCATGCAAATTTAAATGAATACAGCATAACATAATACACGTGCCTTTTAACATTTCCGCCTGAGAATATTTTAATTCACAAAGAAAATAGGTCACATTGAGTCATTTTAATTTTAAGAAGAAAGTATGCCTGAATTTGGTAATGTATTATCTTCATCGTAGGATTATCCATGTACTTTGGTTGTTGTTGACGCCTTGAATAACATATGACTTGTGAACACCAACAGCATTTTAAGATCATTTTAAGACCTGAGAAGAACGATACATGACTGAAACAGCAAACACATGCAGTTGAAGGATCTGGATGCTAAGGATAGCTAAGTGCTCAGTTCTGATAGCCTTGTTGTCACCCATCGTTTGACCACTGGGTGAGATCATGAATCATCCTGGTGTATTCCCACTGCTATGTGAAGTACACTCAGCTTTACAGAAGCTCCAAGCCCTCCTCTCAACTTCCTCCTTCATTGCTCCACGTCATGCATGACATCAGAATTTGGATGGCCCATAACGTCCTCAAAATTACAGTACTGTGCAGAAGTCTTAGGTACCCTAGACTTTATTATATATATATATATATATATATATATATATATATATATATATATATATGTTCATTTGTTGTGTATGTTAGTATTAAAGAACACATTTGAGATTTCCAAATATTCTCCAAACATTTTCCAAAAGATATCATTTTACAGAGACATTTTTGTATTTAATTTTTAAAAAGTAACATATTACTGTAAGCAATTTATTACTTTTTACATAAAAACTTGGTCAAGGCTGTCTGAGATCAGAAGCAAGGAGCCAACCAAAGTCTGCAGAAGAACTGTGGCAAGTTCTCCAACATGCTTGGAACAACTTCCCTGCTGATTGTCTTATAGAACTGCAGGACAGTGTTGGCTATCTCTGAGAAGTGATGCAGTTTTAACGCCGAAGGGTGGTCACAAAAAATATTGATTTGATTCAGTTTTGAACTATTCTGCCAAATTACTAAAATGTAATGTAAAATGTATAGTACGTTCATTTAAGACCTTTCATTGAATTATTTTTGAAAGAATCTTATCTGTATAGAATGTTATACAGGTGCCTTTGGTGCTTTGCACAGTATTGTAGCAGTGATAAACCAAAGTCCAAGTCATTGGTTTTATATCTACAATATCCAAAACCGCAAGTCTTGTCTTTCCCATTGATAGCTTCCCCATTTCTCCTTGCACTTGTGAAAATTTTTGGTCTCATGATTGACTCCTCTCTCTCATTTGAAGCACACATAAAATATATCTTCTAAACTGCCTTCGCCCATCTCTACACTCCATGGCCTGGCCTCGGCCTGCCTTTCTCCCCTACGCATGGCTGGACTACTCACCCACCCACTCACTCACCTTCACCTGCAAGGCATTTAGCCCTCCCACATTCCACCACTCTCAAGCTTTCTCTTGACATTATGTTAATTTGTCTCAAACATTGAAATTTACTGCATACACACGGTTGAAGACTTAAATTAAGGAAGAGATTTCTTCATGAGACAGAAAAATTATGTCAAAGCATGTTTTTGTTTTTATATTGGAACATGATTTTTTGATGTAGAGAAATGGTATCAAGGATTGTTAGAATATGCCTTTTATTGTCTGTCTCTGACTCGGTCTATGTTGTAAGCTATTCATATGGCTTGGGGGAACCTGCTATTTTAATGCCCTGCTTTGCAAATAAGAGGTAGATACAAATCTAAAGTGCTTTTCTTGCAAGCGGAGAGTCTGTTTTTATTTTTTTATAAATATGAAAGCAACACCAATTTGGGATGTCAACGTGTGGATAGGGTTAAATCAGAAAAAACTGAAAAAGACAACTTTTCAACAGTCATGTATTTAACCAAAATTTGGAGATCAACGTAATGACATCTAGACTTACTCGAGAGGGCACTATATTTCTGGCAGTTTGGCTTAATATTGACTGTTTGAGCTTGAGCCCATATATTATTATTATTATTATTATTAGCAGTAGTAATAGTAGCAGCAGTAGTAGTAACAGTAGTAGTTGTAGTATTGAGGTCAATTCCATTTCAGTTCAGTCAGTTTTGGATAGGAATTAAAATTTGAACCCTTAAATTGGAACTGCAGATAATGCCTCAAGAAGTTTTAAATTAATGAATTGCATTTTGATGAATTTCCTGAACTGACTGAATTTCAGTGGAGTTCACCCCAACCCTGGCTCAAAGAGCTGCGTAGAGCTCCTTCTGAATGTTTATGTTTAAAACCCCATTTGTTTGATGTGATACATGCAGATAACCAGATGTGAGTGATGTCAGCACTGTATGTCTGTCAGTCACTGGTGCAGGATTGTCATCCTCAGCGGCGTCCATGTTGTTTCTCCTAATTATTATTCATGAATCAGAGCCATACTCCCAGCCTGGGTGATGATGGCTATGACAAATGAGGAAATCAAGGCTCGAGAAAATTTGATTTGGTATCCCATTAAATCTCTCTTTGGTTCAGAGTCAGTGTGTGAGTGTGATTTTCTGTTGCACTGATCAGTTGCATTCTTTAGTTCAGTATTACGTTAAACTTTAAATTAGCTATGTTTTGTTTTTTCAGTATTTCTTGTTCTGTGATGAAGGAAAGTGATCTTTAACGATTGACATTGTGTATTAACCCCTTAAGTCTGGCTGGGCCCCTGTGTTCTTTTTTTTGGATTCATTCCATTTTTTTAAAATTGTGGAATCACTATGGTAACAGGATCTACCCTTTGAAAGCATTAAAACTCATGGTTCTATCTGTATAACCTATTTTAAGATGCCATTTCTTTAGCGACAACAGTGACAACATGTGGGTGGCAAGGCAAGCGTGAGAGGACTTTCTCTGCATTTAGGAAATCCATATACTACACAAAATAAGGTAATGTCATTACATATTACCTTATTCATTATGTCTTTTTCATGGCATGGGTCCGACAAACCAAATGCATGATAATGCAATTCTAAAAACATGCTAACTCAGAGATAGAATGTTCATTGTTTACTTAGAATTTATCTGGAGGAATTACTGTTGTCCTACAAATGTGCTAGGAATACTATTATCTACGTTTTTGTGTAAGCTTTCTGGAACAAGAAGAGCCCACGTACAAGCTTATCTGACCAATATCGGTAATCAATTTGCACAGTAAAGGCGTGATCCCCCTCCATGAGCAAAAATACAGTATAACTTCAGTTGAGCCTAGAACAGCTAGTGGCATGGTATTGAAGTAACGACTGAGTATCATTTTAGCTAATGATTTTATGTTTCCAAAGGTGTATAGTTTGTTTGGCTTTCATTAAACAACACAGCCAGCGTAAGGAAACCATAGTATTTTCAATATGCACCTGGAGACTGTTACAATTCCGCGAAAACTGTTTTTGAGATTTTATGCCCAACACAAGGTTGATGTTTTACAACAAATTTGCGATGCCCACATCTAAATAGAGGACTTCCTTCCAAAGAATCGCTTGTCTCTCTTGCCTCTTGTGTATTCTTGAGTGGATATTTCTGAGGAAGACAGTGAAAACACCTTTGGCTCCACAATAGAGGGCATTTTCATAGATGTGACCCCATTTTATATCAGTGATCATCTAAATACATTCTCAAAATATTTTATTATTATTCAGTATGCTTATAAATAAGGAGCATGCCTGCTTTTGAAAAATAAATAGCATGTGGAATTGTGGAATGTGTTTGACTTGTTGTTAGGGATTGGGTATTTCACAAAGATGTCAATCAATGTACCTCAATGAATATATTAGTATGCAAGATGTTGTTATTGTGTTCTGTACTTATTTTTACAATCATTTCGACCTGTTGCTATCTGAGGAGTGCACAAGGAGAGGGAGTATTAGATGGAGGGTGACTGGCGGGGGAATACAAACCCCTTTTTTTCAGGATAAAAAGTATTGTTCACTTTAGTTATCAAAATACAGTATTTTACACACCATAAGACCCATAATATTATTTAGTTTTCATTTGTCCTTTTGGAGTCTCCAAATGTCCTTTTTGGAAAACTGCCTAGACATAGCTTAGAAAAAACAATGCAGAATGCTCAATTTCGGTGATATTGTCATCAAATTTGAAAGGGGATTTGTCCAGTGTTTTGTGCACCAGGCACAATAATCTGTATCCACTCAAAAACAGAAAATATTTTCAGTGATAAAACAATCTTCCACTTCCACTATGTTTGAGCTTCTGTAACTTTGTTTTAGTAATACTTAATAATTCTAGTAATTCTGACTCTCAGAAAAACAAACCCCAAAGGGGTACCTTTCTGAAGACAGGATTATGCCTGTTGTCGAAAAGGTTCAAGAATTGTAGTAATTTTCTTTTGAGTATGTAATTTTCAAGAGTGTGTAAAGAAACGTGGCATACTTTAATAATAAGTATATTAACAAACTTGTAATAAACATTGTTCCATTGCTAAAGATTTAGATGAATTCTGAAAAATTCTGTAATTCACATGTGAAAAGTCTGTACTTGAGTTATTTAAATTATTGAATGACTAAAGTAGCTGTAACTTGGCCATATGTATTTAATACGGCCATGTCTGTTTTACACAGATGAGGGAATTTTTAATAAAAATGTCCTGTATAGGCAAACAAACATGATTCAGCTGCTTGTGGCCAATGGGTTTCACCGATATTTCATAATGATTGAGATTATGCAGCAGTTGTGCTCATCTTTTAAGATCAAAGATTGCGCAAGAACTTCTTTTTTCATGGGTTTGTCTAATTTATTTTCCGGGGGGCTCTGTTGTTCATAGAGATTGAATTCATGGAGCAAAGTAGGTGGGACTGCTCCTTGCAAACTCACACACACATCAATGGCCATAAAAAAGTGTTCTGAAATAATAATATTATTTATTTGCATTTCAGTTTCATTTATTTCAGTCCAGCGGAAACATATTTTTTATTTTAGTTCTGGACTAAATTGAGTTTTAAATTGAGAATATGAATTAAAAATAAAAATTAGTCTAGGACTATATTTAATCTGTGCCTGCAAAACTGGCCCAAAATGTATTTTGAATCACATAATGCATAGTGCAGCCAGGTGTGGTAACTGACATGATGAATTCCACTATTGTAATGTACAGGTTATGGCGTGGGCAGATTATGATTCTAATTACATTAATGATATTGCCATCTGTAATGCTTTAAAAATAGCTAATGGTTGTTATTTTCTTTTTTATATGTAAAACTTTTTTACCTTTCACTTCCATGTTTCCCTAATTTTCTCAATTTGTAATTTTTGAAATTACTTTTCTTGTGTGCGTGTTTGGGGTGGGGGTGGGCGAGAACTTTCTGGAAATAGTGAAGATAATTTAAGAGCCACCCGGCACATGTTCATCACTGTGAAAGCATGACCTCAGACCTTGGATGTTATGCAACGCATGGCCGTAAAATATGCATGCAGCCCAGGCAGGCACACCCATAAATCCTTCTGTTATTGTGCACTGCTGGAGGATTTACCACCATAGCCCTCCCCCTTCAGCCACTCTCTGCCTCTGCTGGTCTACACGCACTCACCCTGACTCTGCTGGTCTACATGCACTCACCCTGACTCTGCTCTGCTGGTCTACATGCACTCACCCTGACTCTGCTGGTCTACACACACTCACCCTGACTCTGCTGGTCTACATGCACTCACCCTGGCTCTGCTGGTCTACATGCACTCACCCTGGCTTTGCTGGTCTACATGCACTCACCCTGGCTCTGCTGGTCTACATGCACTCACCCTGGCTCTGCTGGTCTACACACACTCACCCTGGCTCTGCTGGTCTACACACACTCACCCTGGCTCTGCTGGTCTACACACACTCACCCTGGCTCTGCTGGTCTACATGTACTCACCCTGGCTCTGCTCTGCTGGTCTACATGCACTCACCCTGACTCTGCTCTGCTGGTCTGCATGCACTCACCCTGGCTCTGCTCTGCTGGTCTGCATGCACTCACCCTGGCTCTGCTCTGCTGGTCTACATGCACTCACCCTGGCTCTGCTGGTCTACATGCACTCACCCTGACTCTGCTAGTGTACATGCACTCACCCTGGCTCTGCTAGTGTACATACACTCACTGGCTTGCCTGAGAGCAGCCTTTCCCCAGCGCTCCTTCTGCTGCCACGCTCTGCCAGGGGAGCGATTGCATAAGCTTTACTTCAACAGAATAAAGACACTGACCTTTGTTTTAATGCTTTCTCTTAGAACTTCCCTTTTTAATGGCAAACATTAGACACCCGTCTAGAGTTTATCTATGGGGCTTTAATTATGGAAGTGGTTTTGTAGTGCTGCCACTGAGTGGGGGGCCCAAGTGGAGTCGTTGATGTGTGTACGAATCGCAGGCGCGCGGGAATCTGACAGGAGCGGTCCTGTGTATCACGGCAATGCACAAGCACCTCGCCATTTTGAACAGAGAAAAGACCGGTCTCTGAGTCTGTTAAGCAAAATATATACACGTATCCTATTAAGAAAAGAGAGAAAGAGAGGAATGATGAAGGTTTTGCAGTAATTGATATGTATTGCAAGGAGAGGCTGTGAGGAGGAGGACACTGTGAGGAGGTGCTCACCTCCTCTCTGGTGCTCCTGGTGAGGGGATAGACCCCAGAGAGAGATGTCCCTCAGGCAGTCTGGCTGATTGGAAAGTCCCGTGTTAATCAGAATCCCCCCTATAAAGCTCCGCTCTCCGCGCGGCCCGTGCTGCAGCCCTGGAGGTGGGTCAGGTCACGACCCTGTCTGCGTCCCCCAATCTGCCCCATCACCCCACCACACCCACACACAGCTGCCCCACCTGCCACCATGGGGTCAACGCTGAGCCCAGCCTCGCAGTTTAATCACCAGCTGGAATGGGGGAGGGTTGTTAAAATCAGCAGTAATGGACTATGGACAGATTCACAGTTGGAAAGGCTCATCCGTTATGAAATAAATAGATTCATATAAGCATTTCCCAAGCCCCTTTTCTCTGTGTAAATCTGGGTGAGTTAATTGAGATTGAAATCTTTCTGTATTGCATGATGGTGGACAACAGAATCAATAAATGTTAGAATGTTTACTAAATGAACAATATGCAGTAATAATAAGAGAGTATGTGAAAATGGAGCCATTCATGCTGTTGGGAATGTATTAAGTTCATAATGGCTCTTGTGAAACATTATGTTACTCAGAATAGGTTAATTATTATTATTCTGTGAAAATATAATTTTTCTGAAACTGCCCATGTCATTGTATCTTTTATCAATACACGTTGGTCATTTTCATTTTCACACAACAGCATTAGTGTATATAATGCAGAACAGGTTATTGTTTCATTGTACAGTTAAAGATGGTTCCTGTCTTAAAATCATTTTAACAGAATTTCATTTGAAATGGATACTATTGCCCTCCTTCACCTACTTGTGTAGCAAAATCAAACTGGCTATTAAAATGTCCAAAATGTATTAGTCATCATTATATGCCTCTTTTCCCCTATCGTAATAAACATATAATGTATGATATCTTTCAGCAAAGAGTTTATGAATTACAATCCAAGTTTATTCTGTATGTAAACTAGGCAGGCTTTTTTCACATTTTTCTTTTACAGAATATATTCAGTTTGAACAGGTACAGCCAATTCTACACAGGGAATTCCATTTTTTACAACCAGCACTACAAACTGCTAGAACATGCTGGTTTCTCTTGTACAATGGATATATTAATAATGATTATGAAATCCCATACATTTAAAACATGCTGTTCAGTTTTGGTGTGTTTTGTTTTCATGTTGATAAACTCTTCTCTAATCCAAATATCCACAACCTCTCACCCTCCCACACCCTGTAATCAAGGCACTGACAGCTGTCAAGCTTTCAGCATATCTGCACCACGGAGGCCTCCATTTGGCAAGAGTGTAAATTATTGTTGAAATAAATTAATATCAATAATGCACGCATTGTTTATTCTAGCATGCAACAGTTTACATAGGAGTACTATTTGTAAATGGATGTGCTGTATGGAGTGGATCTCAAGGAGCAAGGGGATATGGAACTATTCAAATAACTTAATTAATTTCAAATTCATTTATTGTTTTCCAAGGTTTTTCTGTGCAGTAGAACAATTCAGTAGAAATGTAATTATGAGATGCAGTATTTCCTATATTTTCATGAAAAGCACTTACCTATTTTTCTGGGTTTGAGAATACATAAATTGAGGCGAAATATAAGCACTTTATTTGACTGTATGTATGTTCTTCATAATAAATGCTGACTTTTCTGGAAAGAAAAGAGAGACCAGACACAAGGATTGATGCTAAAGTACTGATTTACTATAGTGTCCTAGGTTCTCAAAGGGCTGCTTTCTCTGAGATTATTGACTATAAAAGATGTCCCCACATGTATATGAACAATGGTTAAACACAACAGTGCTAATATTAGAAGCAATATTTCTAAAAACATATTTTATCATGGAAGTGTCTCTTGTGGGCCAGTATTTTAGAATATGTGTTTAGTGATTGATGCACAGTTTTCACAATAAATCTGTTAGTGGAAAGCCTTTCATCGTAGTGACTCCACACGAATACTAGTCAACTACTTATGTCTTAGTTATTGCTTAAAACATGCAGCATTTTTCTGTAAATTATAGCAGCTGAAAGGCTTGTGCACAGCGGTTCAGTGGTATTAATAGTAGTACTGTTTTGTAGTATTGCAATAAAAACAAGAGAAATTAAAACCTGAAGGATTTGATGAATTCTATTTTTTAGTATGGTTTCATACTGTTCTAACAGATTAAAATCAATTAAATACAATGTAGTGTTAAATCAATGCATACAGAGTAAATATGGTAAATATTGGACTTATTTGAATTGAGCCTGGACATTTTACTGTGTTTGAAAAGAAGATAGGCATGGCTGAAGCTTGAAATGTAGCACTAGTAATGAGAGGGCAAGCTTCCCTGAAAAAAAAAGAAATGCAATGAGGCAACATTTTCATGTTCTGTTTGGGACATTAGGTATAGAATGAGGTTAGCAGCTCCACCATTATCCTCTGCATGTCTATGGGTTTTAGGTTAATGTAGCCAAGCCTTTTCCAAGTGCAGCATCCAAACACGACGGAATGGATTAGGGATTACACAGGGATTAATGACAGTAATCTGCCTCAGAGACTCTGATTGGTCTGTATTCCCAATCCAAATGGGAACACAATCATGTTTAAAGAGCGCTGCTTCCTTCCCAAATGGATAATACACACACACGCACATGCACACACACACCGCACTCACAGAGCACTTGCACACACAGGCACACACACACACAGGCATACACAAGCAGACACACACACACACACACACACATACACACACATATGCGCACTCATGCACGGGCACACACAGCACATGCACACGCACACACCACATGCACACATGGGCATACACACACACGCATACCCAAGCAGACACATACACACACGCAGGCATACACACACATGCACAAAAACACACACACACCACATGCACATACCCCCAAGCTTGCACACATGTGCACATACATATAAAGCCACACACACATACACACAGAGGTGCAAATTAGTCTTCAACACACAAGCACTAGGCAATTTTATTCTGTGGTCCAAAGTGAGGAATGCCATCATGACTTCATATTGATCTGTCCCTGCTCCGGTTTCTCTCTATCTGCACCAGACATAACCACAGCCTGGGATCTGACCTCTTTCCTGATTGTGTTTTCCTTCATTTGTTGGAGCGATGAAGGGCTACAGATAGATGTGTCTTACATGTAAGCAGGGATTGGGGTGGGGGGAGTGGAACTTTATGGAAGTTTGCTGATGATAATTTGGGAGAAGATGAAGAGAAAAAAAACCTTGGCACACTTAAAGAGTGCCTTAAGTACTGCTTTGATTGGCATGGCAGTTTATCTTTATTATTAAATTCCATAATGGAAAATCGACCCTTTCCCGCAGCACTGCGGAACCTTATCAGCCCTGGACTGCACCAGATGAGGGTGCACTTTGAAAGATAGCACCAAAAAACAGGGGCAAAGGGACAGAAAGAGCAAAGAAAGTCTGTATAAAGAGAGAGAAAAATGATGACCCAGATGCACTTATCTCCAGATTTTCTGTTGATGCTTAATAATTGTTTCAACAAAAAGTTGGAATAATTAAACTGCAAACTTATTCATTTATTTTTGTTTCTTACACAAGCCTCAAAGTCTCAAATCTAAGAATATGGCAATAACTAAATGTTGCTCAATTACATCACTCAAAGTGCTGCGTACAGCTAGAACCGTGTGCCCATACTGGGTGTAATGTAATATTTGCATGTATGAGTACATGCATACACACATTAATTAAACTTCATCATGAAACTCATTCATTAAGGGCATTCTGTCATCGTTTTGCTTCTGAATCAGTCAGGACCACATTTGTGTTGTTTATTTATTTGTTTGTGCTTTGTTTTTACTCTTAGGACTGGGAACAAATATAAAAGTTGAATGTTACAGTACTGAACATAGAATTTAAATACAGTAGATAATACAGTCGAGAAGTGCTTTATTAATACTGAAGGAAATCATTGCTCAAAAACACAGTTTGGAATATTAACAGTCAAATTTCAAGACAGCAGTACCATAGTATGACATGATAAAATAATAATGAAATGCAATAATAATAATAATTATTATTAAATGTACTTAAATATGCAGCATTAGTAGTATTACAGCTAACCCGGGACTATCACACTATATAACTCAGGACTGTTGCACTGTATTTAGATAATACATTGGCATTCCGTATTATTGTTGTCTTTTTGTTGTTATATTTCATTTTCTTGTTATATTTTGTTCTAAAATAATAATTCACTGTTCTTTAAATATTTAGATTGCATTAAATATATTCTTTTTTTATCATTATCCTATTCTCTTCAGCATTTTTTGTAAATATAATTTACTAAATAAAAGTCACTTTATTTTGGCATTTATTTTCAAATTTTCCAGCATATAAATTCTTCCATGGTTTTTTAAGCCAAACACATTTAGGATTAAGGCTGTCGTTTACATTGTTCGTTCTTTTTTGGCCATCTTGACTTGAAATGCAGAAATGCTGATCGGCTGCAGAACAATATTCTGCTTTCCCGCGACAGCCAGCATCCTTAAGTGATAAGACAGCCATGTTTAATGGTAGAAAAGGACAATGGGCTGGCTGCTGTGTCTGAGGCCTGCTCATCCTGACGAAGCCTGACCCCTTTGTCTGTGTAAGCAGCACTGGTGACAGATGGCCGGGCTGTCCTGCTGAATTTGTTACCTTTCGCTCTGACGTGCAGTATGTCCCTGAGCTGACTGACCATAGAGAGCGGGGCAGATGTCTGTCAGAGAGAAGCCCAAATGCACTCCATCCACCTACATTTTCATGAGGAAATCAGCGTTGCCTTTCTGTAGCGAAATAAGCGGTGGTAAAGTATGAATACATAATAGTTTCTTTGACTGAGTATATGGTTAAACATCTGATACAAATATCTTATTCAGTTCACTTGCAGCTAAATGAGGAGTAAAGTACATTGAACCAAAAGTAGACGGTTGAAAAATAGAGCAACAGAACTATTTATTTCCAGCTCAGCTGGACCTACAGTATGTGGATGCATCAGGCTGTATTTGAATTAGATTTCATAACCCACATCAAACATGCCATCGGTGTCATATGGAATATTAATCTGGCCTTATGTAAAGTGAATTAATTTCAGAGTTTCCTCCCTTTAACATTTGCAGTGCAGCGTGTAGTTCTGTAGCCTCGGAGCCCCGCCGGGAGCAGGAGGGGAGACAGGGAGGCCACGCGTGCGCTGAGGGTTTCTGGAACATGGCAGCCGGCAAAGAAGTAAAAGTCGGAGCAGGAAGTTGGGCAGGGCTTGTTGAGTGGTGCAGTGGGAAAATTCTACGTCTGGAGCAAACAGCCTTTTTGTGCAGTGAAGATACTTAAAGACAATGAATAAGTAATTGAAAAACACAGAGATAATAGGAGTGTCTGGGCTTCTGTGGGTGTTGGGTGTGCGCAGTCCATCCTGGCCTGGTGATTTATCACTTGCCCGGCAGGCTGAGGGGCCAGCGGGGCCTTTAAGGGGAGGTTGTGTGGAATTGGGGTAATTTGTGTGATCGCGCATTGATTTATAGTGGTAGCAGAGGTTAATAACAATGTCACTCATTCCCGCTTATTGTTTTCATTCTAATGTCATTACAAGGAGGCACTGCAGACCCCAGTACATCTGCGAGTGAGAGAGGGTGTCATCTCGACCAAATAACACCCAATACACTACCTGGAATGGTCCTCATTATTTCTATCTTTATGAGGCAATTTTGCACAAGTAAGGATTGCGTTCAATTATAAATTGGAGATTGAATGACTGCTTACATAGACATAACCATGGTATGATAGAAAAAGCTAGTCAAGTAATGTTGAACAATTCTTAATTCAATGTCAATTAAATTTAAATTTACAATCAATCATTGTATTAAAGAAAATTATAGGAATACTTAACACTTAATAATAATGCTCTGGATTCAGTAGTGGAGTGGTAATTATCACCACAAGCAGAATTATTTCAGAGCCTTTCTGTTGTGTTCCACTGTAAATAGCAGGTATTCTCCTGCAGTAAACCTGAATGGCCACAGACAGGTGAGGAAAGGCTTTCTCCAGTCTGATCGCTCTCCTACCTTCCCGCATGGCAGAACAGGACCCGTGTGACAGGCCTATTTACCTTTCCAAATCAGGTGTGTCCATCCCATGGACAAAGGTTCTCCTTCAGCTCATGCAGAGTTACTGTCTGGCCTGGGAGGTTTTCTGTAAGTCCACAGCCCTGCCCATAAAGTTGTCACGTCCCTCAAGTGCAAAAAAATGTTGAGTTATACACAGGTGCACACAAACACACGCACGCACGCACGCACAGACACGTATCACATATCACTCTAGATACGCGGGCGCACGCGTGCGTCTGTGCGTGTGTGTGTGTGTGTGTGTGTGTGTGTGTGCCCTTCGTGCTCTTTCTCTGTATTTATGTCTTGTTGTGCCTGTGAATCGCCTTTGAATAGAATCATATTGAATTGTGATGATCTGTGTTATCCTGATTTAGATAAAGGAAGATGTCAAACTGCTGTGTGTAAGGATACGATCACAAAAGCAGAGCATGACAAATTAAGAATATATTGAAAGCTTAATACTTCATAATTGCAAAATAAATCACCTGAACTATCATACAGTAGGCTGTATTCACAGTACAGAAAGCTAGTTATTGCATAGAGTAGTCAGATGGCATTTTTAATGTCTTATAACAAATAAAACAGAATACAGCAACATAGAAAAATCAATGCACAACATATTTGTAACATACATATAGCATACATGAATGAAATCTATTTCTTTTTGGTTTGAAGTCCTCTCTTGATAAGGCTTTGATTGAATTCTGTAGTTTCTGAAGCAGTCAGCGAAGTATTGAATTTCTTTCTTTCAAATGGAATAGCAGTGTGGTGCTTTCCAGAAAAGTCATGAATCTGAAATCATTTTTGACAGATTTAGAAGAAATCACCTTAACGGTTTCAATCATATTTTGATCGAATTCAGGAAAGTTTTTTGAGGACACAACTTTGAAGATCAATCTTTAAAGAATTAATCATGAGAGGGAATAAAATCAAAAGAAAAGCCTTTTGATACTATAACAGGTAATCCCACTCTTTATTCTTTTTAGAAAGCAAAATTCAGTCATTGTAACCATCTTTGTTTCAAGGGCACCTTTGCTTGTTACCTGAAAATGTATCAATCCTTTCTTGGATCTTGAAATAATGTTTGAATTTTACAGGAAATGTCAATAGCTATTAGAAGACCAAATCTCAACTTTTTGAAATAATATTTGAATTCTGTTGAAAAGTCAATAACTATTGGAAGACCAAATCTTTTCCATGTAAGATGGTTCTAAAAATCCCTACAGGGTAAGAGAATGTACATAGAATGTTACAGTATTGAATAGTATTATATAATTGAAAGAATATATGGTTTTGTATTTTATTCAATTTTGCTTTCTTTGTCAGTGTAAAATTTGATTGTAGGTGTAATATATGTATGTTTGTTAAAAGATGCTAATGTTGTTATTTAGATTAATCTACCCGGTTCTTGTTTTGAATGGCTTTAGTTCTTATTCTTTTCTCAGTGGCTTGCTTGATATTTTAGTGGATATTTGCCTCATGCCTGTATCTTTAATTTGGTCCCACTTACAGTGAAAGAGCAAAGATGTCCAACAGTGCAGTGTGTATTTCCTTCAGATTTTCAGAAAAATGCATGCTATATGTCTGCAAACTATTAATAGAATATGAAGGTATAAGTCTGGTGTTTTATAATGTTGGTGTCATTGCTCCAGTAAGTAGGGAACACTTAAGCCTGGAATTTTATTCATTTATGTGAATGATTTTAATCAATAAAGTAAAAAAATACCTAAGATCCGTAATTTCTGATGGTCTGGATAATAATCGTTTTTTGGGGGGCAGGGCACAGATTATAAACTGTAGCAAAAAACATTTTTGGGCATTAAATACATTATTCTCTCATTTATTATTGTAAATTCATTATTTTACCTTTATTTGTTTAAATGTTGATGCATTTTCCTAGACTGGAAAGTCTGAAGCATTCTCTGCTGCTTTCTAGCACAACACTGCGTTTTAAGATGGAGGTGTTTCAGCCTCGGTCTTTCTGCCCTCTCTCAGATTGAATTTCGCCGTAGCACCTGAATATGTGCTTTTTTTCACCAGCTTGTATTTTTGTGTTGAAAAAAACATTAACCTGAAACAGCCCTGGATTCTGTGCAGGAGTCAGAGTCAGAGATCTGCAGTGGGAGACAGAGGTGACCCGTTATGAATAGTGTTCCTGGAGGGCTCTGGAACGGGGGGTCAGGGTGTTTTATATGGATCTTTTATCAGCGTAAAAGCTGGTGGCCTGGTGAACAAGCCGGACGGCGGGGGGTGGGTGGAGGGAGGGGGGGGTGGGGAAGGGCGTAGCATACCTCTGCGGCCGCGGGTGAGAGCGCTCTCTGGAGCAGGAGAAGTAGACGGGGGTGGGGAGGCCACGGGCACCCTGCGGCACAGTGTCGCACGGAGAGACGCTCTTCCCTCGCCAGGACCGCGGAGGGCGCTGACGCCATCTGTCACTGAGGGGCTCGTGGCAGTAATGAAGGATTAGGCCACTCACAGGGAAAATATCTTTAAAAATAAAAGTCAGGGGAAAAATTTGACAAATGACACGCATTGTATTTCACCGGCTCTGTCCATCCCTGTATGCGTGTCCATGTTTATGTTCTGAGAGCTGCCGGCTCTGTCCATCCCTGTATGTGTGTCCATGTTTATGTTCTGAGAGCAGGCCTGCTCTGTCCATTCCTGTTTGTGCGTCCATGTTTATGTTCTGAGAGCAGAACGGCTCTGTCCATCCCTGTATGCGTGTCCATGTTTATGTTCTGAGAGCAGACCTACAGTGTGTCAACATGAAGGTTTACCCTGCACCCTGAGAATTCCTGTTCGACGGTCTGCTTTCTGTACCCTGCCGCAGTGACGCTACCGTTAATCGCTACATGTATATGTATGAATGTGTGTGCGCATTGTAGTGTGTGCATACGCGCGTACGTCTGTGTTTGTGTGCGCGAGCGTGCACGTTTGCGCGTGTAGCCGATTGAGATTACAAGCCCCCGCCACGGTTAACCCTCTGTGCGGTTTATTTGAAAGTCTGCGGCTGAATAATCATCCCCCCGTCTGTTGGGGTCAAGGTCGGGTGAGGTTAGACGTCAAGAACAACAACGGGTGACTGCGCGTCTGTTTGGCTGGATAAGCCACGGCCAGGCGGCGTGCCCCACCCTGTGTCCCCTCTCCATGTATAGCTCATGTTTAAGCTGCCACGCTTATGCCTGATTTCCATTCCAAATTTATGACACCCCCCCCCCCCCTCCCCCACTCCTCTTGCCTCACCCATACCGCCTGCCCCATGAGGAAGTGATGGAGTAAAGGGGAGCATTGTTATAAATCTAAGCCAATGTCTGCCTCACTCCTCCTCTATCTTTAAATGGCTAATGACTGGGAGAAGGTGTTTATTAGCCTGGCGCTGAGGGCCGGGGCTGGGGGGTGAGTGTGCGGCACGCTCCGTGTCTCCGTTGCTGATTCACATTCCTCCCCCCGCCGTGCCACACTGCTCTGGCCCGTGGAACACACTCTCCCCGTAAGCTGCTTTTTACAGAAGAATGGGAGCGTGGCTGCGCGCCTCCCAGCCCGACGCTGGGGTAATTAAGGTCACATATTTTCTGCTGCTGTAATTCCAGATTGCATTGAAGGACGACGCGGCTGTGTGCGGTTTTTGTGAGAAGGAGAAGAAAGGGGGATGGAGCGGAGGGCGGGCGTGGGGTTACCTGACGTAGCGCGCAGGTGGAGTCCTGCAGGGAGACGTAGAGGCGCAGCAGGATTGGGCCTCCACCTCTCACCCACAGCTATGCTCTAACAGCTCACAGCCTGTCATCTGTCCTCAGCTGTCTGTTATGCACACACACGCAGACACACATGCACACACACGTACGCGCACACATACACACACACAGACACACAGACACACACACGTACACGTGCACACACAGACACACACAGACACACACACACACGTACGTGCACACACACACACACACACACACACACACACATACACACACACACACACACACACATACACACACACACACACACACACACACACACATTTGTCCTGCTCTTACCCAAATCTATCCCCTGTATCCTCAGTCAGGTCCTCTGTACCTCATCTCCACATCCAGGATGAATGTTGAGTCTACCTGAAGCCCCCCCCCCTTGGAGCATGTGCACAAACACACCAATCAAATCCCCTCATTCCCCCAACACCCCCCAGTTCCACTTCATTTCACCCATCTCCGGGTAGCCATCTCTCTCTCTCTCTCTCTCTCTCTCTCTCTCTCTGTTTCTCCCTCTCTCTCTCTCTCTCTCTCTCTCTGCAAGTCAAGGTACATTCACCTTGTCACAATACAACTCACTCTATTTATTTTACTAGTTTATACTTTTAAAACTTCTATATTTTGACAGAATTAGTTTGTGGTGGCACTTCTACTAATGATTTTGATTGGTCTACTTGGGAGATATTTTTTTTTAATATTATTGAAATTTGTTTATTTCTGATAAAGCAACCAATTGTTCAGCCATGTTTATATTTCAGACCAGTGGAGCAGTCCCGTTCTGCTTCATCAGCCTCACAGTGAACCTTGTCTCAGTTGTCCCTCTACCACAGCCAAAATCTCACTTCCCTCACAGGTCTGAAGCCCACAGCATGCATGTACTTTCATGCATTTTTGCCATTCCATCCACTATTTGCATGATTTTAAACCATAAAAAGTAGTAACTGTCTTGGTAAACAAATGGCTGATAAAAGAAAGATATTACTCTTGAGGAATTGGCCCTGTTTGTGCTGAGAAAGAGAGGTGGCAGACATTCGCCTCACTTCATACTTACTGGGAACATGGAGGCTTCATGGTACTGGGGTAGTATAGCCGGTTGCCATGGAAACAGGAGGATATGGTTTTTTAGTGTAGTGGTTTTACACAGATTTACAAAGAGGATATATGAAATACTCTACAAACATAGAACATGATAGGACCATCTATATCTGTCTTTCTGTTTCAGTTATATTAATTATATGTGCTTTCTTCTTCATTTTTTGAGATATGTTTGCTTCATTTTTCATGATATGGAAACATTGCGATTGTTTTTGTTTGTTTTATTGATCAGTTGCTTACGCTCTTGAAGGAAATGCAATTTATCTTACTAATCTGAAATTTGAACATTGACAAATGAAATTGGTTCATATGTCTTGCACCATTGTTCCAATAAAAACAGAAGGGGGGCTTTTAATTGTGTGGCTGATACAACACAGGTTTCCTGCACTCTGTAACTGTGTAAATTCTCCAGAAGCATGCACATTGAGCAAGCGTGATCTGAGTTATGGCAGTGAGCAATGACAGGGTGTGTATTAAATGTAGCTCTATTTTAAGAAACAGAATCTGCAGGTTCTGTAGTAGCACTTTGTGTCATTTTCCTTTATTAAAATGACCATAACTTGCTCATTAGTCATAATTTCTCCGCTTCTTCAGGATAATGTACAGTATCTTGAATCGACATCTTTCAACCTTAAAAATAAACAGTGATAATTGCCAGGGAAGAATATGAATCTCTGTGTGTGTTTGTGTGTTTGTGTGTGTGTGTGTGTGTGTGTGCGTGCATGCGTGCGTGTGTGTGCACATGTGTATATTTGTCTGCTTGCATGCATGTTGGTGTGCCTGTGTGCATCTACATATATGTGGGTTGTGTTCCAGTCCATTGAATCAGCATGTTGGTTATAAACAAAGGCAGGAATAGTTTTAATTGCTCTCTTAATTGATATCACACAAAAAGGCACTAATTGGGTGTAATGAGACAATCACTTCTTAGCCACTGTGGACCGAATGATTTAGAAGACTAGCACCAGTGTTCAGAATTGATTGCTCTCGTGGTGATTTACATATGAAAAGAGAGAAAGAGAGATAGAAAGACAAATATAGAGACTGAGAAACCGCTTTAGTTTATGAAAATGAAAAAAAAAAAACACAAAAAGAAACAGTTTCTTAATTTATTTCCACACGCCAAAAAGACTAAACAGTGGTTCTGGGATATGATATGACCTCTTTATGTATAATGAGTTCCTAGAGGGAATTATTTGAATGACTTTGGCACTCCTCTCCCTGTAGATACACTGGTGTCGCTGAATTTCTTCTGGGATGAGTTTCTCATTACAATGCTCCATTTATTCTTTCTTCACCCTTCCTTTTCCACGGGGGGGGGGGGGGGGGGGGGGCATTTCTAGGGACCTTCTGAGGTATATGATGAAGGGTGGGGGAGCAGAGAACGGCTGGCAAACTTAGTACGTGTAATTCTCTGTGGTGTTATCGATATTACGTGACCTTTAGATAAAAACACAGCATCACAGTATGGGCAATTCAATATCAGTCTTCCACAGAAACCGCATAGCAACCGCTGGGCCATAATGTCCAGACCCCCTGCCATAGTATGGCCTTCCACACAGCAGGACAATGTCACAGAACTTTCTGTTTGTATAAAGCGCTGCATCGAGCACAGATATATTAACTCACCTACAATGTGCCAGCACAGAGCAGTGCTCGGGACATATATGTAGGTCTGCAGCCAGATATACTGAGTTTCTTATAAAATCGCTCATTTCAACTAGATTCCCAGCATTGCAATCTCTGAAGATCAAGAGAGAGATTAGGGTGGAGTGTCTGGCTCCAAGGGTTGGAGAAAAGAGGAGCAAGACAGGGGAGGGAGAGAGAGAGAAGACAGGAGAAAAGGAGAGAACATGTTGTGCTACCGCATCAATAAAATTTTCATCTTGTGTTTCTTTCTCATGCTGTGATGCCAAGCACTGAGCTCAGTTTTGAAACATATAGACATTTTGATCAGACGGAGCCTCACGGTGTGCAAGATATTTTCTTCTTTCTGAGTTCATTTTTCCAGTCCGAACCTGAACAAAACATGAAGGCACTACTCTTTTTAATATAAACATCTGTGCATCAATGATTTAGTGAACATTTAAAATAGATGAAGGTAAAAGATCTAGACTAACATTGTAAATCATAACCAAAAATGTTTGAGTATCAGATGAATGTATCAGGGAATGCAATGTGCAGATCTCTGGATGATTACATTGCTGTCAATACAAATGGCAGCTACCGTCATAAAAGTTAAAATGTGCAGTAAATAGAAAATATGCTGTCCATAGGTAATAAGGCAAATATTTTATTTTTGTTTTGTGTGTGTGTACTGTACATCCCGATGTGAAATGAAGCTCTGAACATGAGGTTAAAGTGCAAACTGTCAGCTGTATATGGATGCTATATTTCAGGGTATTTGCATTCATATTGGATGGACTGTGTGAAAAACAGTTTTTTATAGTTCCCCCAATTCTCCAAAAGTAACAGGACAATTGTCAGCTCAGTTGTTTCTTGGCCAGAAGTGTGTTGCGGCATCATTATTTCATTTGAACAAGAAAGCTTGAAGTGGCATTTGCATTTTTTTACATTTTTGTCTCAACATGGGGACCAAATCAGTGCTAGTAAAGCAGGTCATCATGAGGCTGGAAAATCAGAACAAATCAATCACAAATATAGCAAAAACATTAGGTGTGCCAACATGAAAATGGGTACATTGTTAAAAAGCAGAAATGCACTGATGTGTGCAGTAATAGCAAATGACCTGGTAGATCACTGTAGTGGATGCTTTCAATTCTGATGAAAAAAACCATTTTCAAATAGATCAAGAGTCCAGGATGTAGGCATAGATGTGTCTACCGTACATCGGCATAAACTCAGAGGGTTCATCACAAGATACAAACCACTGGTAAGTCTCAATAACAGAAAAGCAAGGTTGGAGTACATTCACAAAAAGCATAGTTTATAATGTTCTAGAATAAGGTCTTATGGCCAAGCCAAGTATTAACCTGTACCCGAGTATTAACCTGTACCAGATTGATGGAAAGATGGAAGTGTGAAGAAAGAAAGGAACTGCTCATGATCCATAGCACACTCCCTCATGTGTGAAACATGCTGGAGGTAGTGTTAAGGATTGAGCATACATATATGGTTGCCAGTAGAACTGGCTCACCTGCCTTTTTTGATGATGTTACTGCTTAAACGTTGGAGGATAAATCACAAATATAGTCCTGCCAGAACATCTCCAGTTGCAAAAAAATAAGTTCTCCTGAGTCTCTGATAGAGCTTACTATCTTACTGTGTTTCCTCTGTGCAGAAACCCTTTCGGCAAAATAGTATGGTTCAATAGTATGGTATCTCTTTGTCCACCATTCTTATTTCTTGATTGCTTTTAAAATCCCAACCGGTGCTCTATATGTTGGTTATTTACTCTTCTGGTCCTTTGAACCACACAGTAGCACATTTTTCGTGTCATTCTTAGGGGTAATTTGGTTCCCAAAATGTCAAATTTTTTCTTCCCTCAATGCTTTCCTCTTCGATTTCCTGTCTGGGTGGTGGCCATCACTTGCAGTGTGTCCTTGTGTTTGACCTCAGTCAAGCATCTCTGCACATCCATCCTGCACAAGCTGGACTCTTGTGTTTGTGTGAGCACCATTTTACTGTAGAAATTCACCAGAGTGCAGAGAAAACATGAACATGAAGTGATGGACACTTCCTCTCTCCCCTGTGGCTCCATACCAGCCTGTACCATCCTCTCTCTCGATTTATTTTTCTTTCTTTCTTTCTCTCTCTATCTCTCTCTCTCTCTCTCTCTCTCTGAGTACAGCAGTTTTCAAACAAAATAATAATAAGATTAAACAACATTTTTTGAAGTGCAATTAGGTACTATGCAAATATGCATCCCCTGGAGGTATAAAATTGTTGTGCAAATTGTTTGGGAGTTACTTGAAGTAACTTCAGACCAGGAACCTTCAAATATTGTCATACAGCTGCTTTAACAGTATGTCAGGTGATCACATTTGACTTGAAGCTTTAAAAATGATGTTCCTGTGTTTCCATTGCTGTGGGTACCGGGTGACCTTACATGAGGTCATTAGAGATCATGGTCAGGATGATAAGAGAGAGAGAGAGAGAGAGAGAGAGAGAGAGAGAGAGAGAGAGAGATAGAGAGAGAGAGAGAGAGAGAGAGAGAAATGAAGGGAAGAAGAAGCCCCATCTTTTGTTTACCATTCTCTTTTCATGCATCAAGAAATAATGAAACAAATACCAAGAGGAACAGATGATGATAAGTGTCATCATCGTCATCCGCATCACAAAGGCAGGAAGTGCCTGTAATGTGCAGGCCTGTCCGAGAAAAAACAAAAATGTGACAAAGGGGACATGCATCTCTCTGCTCTTACACCGAAGGCCTTATCTTCTCCCAACAATAAAAAGGGCCATTGTTTGGGCTCCTGTTGGCCCAGCGCATTATCTAAAAGGCCCGTGGTGTGCGTGTCATAAATGGAGGTTATCATAAGTCGCAGGCGCTGGCTGTTCCCTGGGGAGTGAAATGCGTTTCTATACGGAGCAGCCCGGAGGCTCCCGGGGCTGAGCTGTCTGAATGCTCCCTGGGGCCTGGGGGCCTGCCATTTACTCCACCGCCTCCGTCCCGCACGCACGGAGCTCCTCTCCACACAGACGTCTCTCTTGTGTGTGCCTGAGATAGGTCTGCACCCGCTTTTTCTCCACCAGTCTCTGTCTGTTTCAGATTGCGTGTGTTTGGTGCGGTTTGAGGAAACGCCTTTGAGGACCCCGCACCGCAGCTTATACATGCTCACAGGCTTCCACACCAGTGCCAGATCCCTGATTGGCCATGCCTTCTGCTTGGTGTAAGAGTATGTCTGATGCATGCTTTCATGTGTGTGTGTATGTCTGTATAAGTATGCACACGTATGTCTGTGCATGCATGCATATACTGCATGTGCATTTCAAAGCCTTGCTGCCAAGTGTGAATGATGTAGAGGGGAGCGCATGTTAGAGGTCATGTAAAATCATTTTAAAACTCATTATTAACTGTAAACTCACATTTTTTTAATGAATACTCAGAACTGCAGCAAACTCATGCAAGTAAAAATAGGAATCTACTGAATCAAAGTCCTGGAAAAAGCACACTCAGATGAGGAGATGTCTATCGGTACTGTCCAAAATAACCCTAATCTAAATGACACTTCAAAGACTGACATAAAAATATACCTCCTCTCTATCCCCCCCACCCATCACCATTGTAATCTACAAGTCCTGTCTCTTCACGAGTGGCTGGCTTTGGAAGCCCTTTCGTTTCACCAGATTCCACACTAAATCTGAGGGAGAGAGAGAGAGAGAGAGAGAGAGAGAGAGAGAGAGAGAGAGAGAGAACAAGACAGAAAAAAGAGAGAGTGAGACAGAAAAGAAAGAGAGAGGGAGTAAGAGAGGGAGAGACAGAGAGCGAGAGAGAGAGAGAGAGAGAGAGAGAGAGAGAGAGAGAGAGAGAGAGAGAGAGAACAAAGGGTTCCAAGCCCATTTTGAGCTTCCAGGCTTGCAGTGATGGCGAGTGCTGCTTATGCAAATGGCCCCTTACGTGTCAGTGGTTGCCGTGTAAACAGTGGAATCTGGCAGGGGGGTTTGGGGCCAGCCTCCTCAGAATAACATCATTTGTTTAAGTCATTAAAACAAAAGCCAGAATAAACCAGCACATAATTTGCAAAATATGCTTATCGACTGGCCACTTGTGGTGCTCAGGAGAGGATTGCTGACGGAATAATGATCGTGGAATTACCTTTTTTCCCTCAATGTCATCTAGCTTTTCAGCCATTGGATGTCCATTTCAGGGCAGAACCAAATTAATATATGCAATGGGCTCCAGAATTATTGGCACCCCTGTCTGGCAATGCACAAAAAAAAAAAAAAAAAATTACTAAAAATGCCAACATATACTGTATTTTATTACTGTTTCAATGGAACCAACCAAAATAAAACATTCATAGATTTCACCCAAATTAATTTTTCATACTTATTGGTTTTGTATTTGGTTCATCCACCCCTAATCCAATCCACTCAGGAATGGTTCCATGAAAACAAAATCAATGTTCTGCAATGACCATCTAAGGTGCTGGACCTCTATCCAATCGAAAACCTGTTGGCTGAACTGAAGAAGGAAGTTGATAAGCACAAGCCCACTAATGTGAAGGATCTTCAAAGGATCTGCATAGAGGAATGGTCCAAATGTGTTTCTTAACCTTGACAAGCATTACAGGGAAATATTACATTCTGTTATCCTCACCAGACCTGGATGCACCAAGTACTAAACCAGGGGAGCCAATAATTATGAAACCTTGATTTTGGTTAGATTTATTTTTTACTAAATTAATGTATGATTTTGGTTGGTTCCATTTCAACATTAATTACAGTACAGTATTAAGCACAGTATTTTTCACGTTGGCATTTTGAGTTTATCTCAATAATTAATCCCAATTATTATGTTGTTTATTTCTTGTCCATTTCCAGTCAGGGGTGCCAATAATACTGGAGCCCACTGTACTGTATGTTGCACTGTAACAACCAAGAAGACACCATAAAATAATTTAGGCTTTCAAATAGAAACTGGTTTATTTTAATAGTCCATATAGTTCATATAATAGTTTGAGTTTAATTCTCCCTAATCATATTTTCGACTGTTATAAGAGATAAATGACATCACTTGATTGCATTACGGAAAATATAAAGCAAGGTTAATTTAGGTTGAAAATCTCACGGGATTTCTAGGCAATAGAAATGTGTCATCTATTTCAGCTGATTATAGCAGTATCCAGTTGCCTGAAGTCATGTATTCTTTTTAACAAATGGTTACATATAGCCAGTTAACCTCTATGTAATATAGATAGAGTATTTACAAAAGATTACAATTAAAGGTTGCATAGAGAAGCCCTCATAATGCATTATTTAAAAGTGATACGATTTACAAATGAAAATAATGAAGAATGCTTCTCAGTGCTCTCCCCTGTAGCAGAGCGGAGCCAGGTGAAAGCATATAAAATTAAGATATGTATAAAAGATTGCGCACTCAGTCTCTTTGTTGACTGGGCTGTCATTTAGGGCTAAGTAAGTAGATGAACAGACTCAGCAGGAGCTGACCCCTTGCACATGACTGAGACGTTATCACGGTTTTCTGCTGGTGTCCTGTCCGCACACAGCCCATAATCCTATGCTGTGTCCGTAGGCCATGTGCAGTCACTCCACTCTCCTGTCACACTGCCACTCTTTCTTCCATTTCCAGCGCAATAACTCAGGCATGCCTTCATACTGGGCACTGTATTACTCATAATGCAATCATTTTATGTGATGTTAAAATTGTTTTGCCTTTCTGTTATTCTCAAACAAATGTCTCGTGATTTTTTGCTGAATCCATTTTGTATTGTCATCACATCTATATTAAGCATTGTGTTATGCATTTTACAATTGATCTTAAATAAATCATTAAACAGCTGTGCAGGATGTGAACTGGGAAGGAATTGTCTGCCTGTTGAGATTGTGCAGCATATGAGAACATAGACACAAACAAAACACATGTTTTAACTTCAATGACATAACGTGAAACGTTCTCATTCCTAATTGCAGATCCTGAGAGCCTCCCTTCAAATGTGAAATAACTGTTGCTGTACATCCCCAGCTGCACCACCTTATCATACAATCTGTGGGTGATTTAATACTATATCTTAAACATAAAAACTACTTTAAAATATGCAGTTTGAATCTATATACTGTACATGGTAACAAATACTCCAGAATTGGTTAAATGGGAATAAACTTTTTCATATTGCATTCCTCTTTTTATTTTTGACATAAGGAAAACTCTTTGATCATATCCTATGTGTTAACCAGAACTATACTGATTTGTGTACAATGGCCCCATACTGTCCCAACTGAGCAGATAAAAATCACTCAAGCCATAATAAAGCTTTAACTTTGATGTGGGGTGTCTCGGTGGCGCAGCCTGTAGAGCACTGACCGCATGCTCATTGCGAGCCGCGACGTCGGCGGTTCGAATCCGCCCGTCTGACATTTGTCGCATGTCTTCCCCTCTCTCTCGCTCCCATTCTTCCTGTCTCTTTATACTATATACTGTCCAATAAAGCTGAAAAAGGCCTAAAAAATATCTTTAAAATTTTTTTTTTATGTGAAACCAGGTCGATGTTCAACCCTGTCATCTTACAAACAGTTTATTTGCTTCTGAACACCTCCAGTTCTTTTCTCTGAAGCCACCATTGTTCAGTCATCTTGACATGATGGATTTTAACATTAACATAGCAATAACACAATTTTCTATTTGTTTCAATGTAAAAAAATTCCCCTCCTTTTTTATGTTATGAAATTCATAACTTCAAGGTGTCATGAGCATTTCCCCCCCATATTTTTACATCTGAAAACATGCTCAGAATTCACTGAAGAACTTGGTGTTCTGCCTGAAGATAAACTCATTCTTGTCTGTACGCCTCTGTGTTTCTTCGGAAATAATCTGTAAATCATTGCAACTGTGAGAATAATGTCAATCAAAGCCATTCAGGCAGCAACAATTCATAGTGAGAAATTATCTGGAATGTACTGTAAATTCCATTTATATATTATAAATATTCAGCAAAATATTCAGAAAACTTAATGAGTGATGTAATGAATTTCTAAATATTTAATCTAAGAAGAAGGTAATATGTACATGTTGCTTATCAGAGACTCTTTTATTATTGTTTTGCTCACGTGTCTATCTGTAGTCCATCGCTCATTGAAGAATCTTGTTCATGTTTTAGTTGATCACAATCACAGGTGATGGAACGGCGTTTATTAACATGAGGTTCAGACCCAGGCAGGGAAGCCCAGCTGTGGCCTAAAGGGAGGTGCTTAACCTCAGCTGCACCAGCAAATGTTCTGCTGTAGAAATGCATCATTCGTCAAATATGAATGTCACCCTGAATAATGGTGCATGCAAAGCACATTCCTGCAAATAAACAGTGTGTTCCTCAGGCTCCCTTTAGAAGACATGTTCCCAGTGATAGACCGCACATTTACACAAGCCAAGTTCCCTCCTAGAATCTGAAATGGCAGAATCTTTAAGAAGCATCTCCTTTTATGAAAATAGAAGTGAATGAAATTTGTGTTTGTGACGTGGCCTGGCAGATGTTTACATTCTAGACCAACACTACTGAAATAAAAGTGGGAACTTTGGGGGTGCGGGGAGTCACTTATCATGAATTAAAGGGGTGAAGTTAGTTAAGATAAATATTGCATAATTAGAGTGTGTAGTGTGTGGCCTAATAGCGAGCCACAGAAGAACAGCACATGCTCAGGATTGATTTGGATGATTTCTTTTTGAGTTCTGGAAATTGATGAAACCTAGTCAGTATTTGTTGCTTCGGGGGCCACAAAGTATTCTCTTCAGTCAACTCAGATTTCCTGTTGTCATCCTGTTTAACCCTCAAGGGACAAAATAGGGTCATGTCTGACCACAGACATACTTTTATTGATATCTTAATGGTAACATATTTGATTCTTACAAAATGTCTTGACCTTGGACATCACCATGTCTTCTATGGATACTTTTTTCAGTTTTCTGCCTTAATTTGGAGTAATATGATGGCATATCCTTTGGGGTCATATATGGGGTCATATATGACCCCAGTCAAAAGCAACACATTCCACCAATGTGACTTGATAAAGGAATCTTTATAAGAATCCATACTTCAGTGGAGACAAGATATCAAGTGATACATACCCAGATTTATTTAGCATGTAAAATTATGTTACAACTTAAAATTATTGTATGCATGTGCTTAATTAATACATATACAATTTATATTTCAAATGTTTATGTTATATACATTGACTGTCAAGTTACAACAGTTGGTCATTGGTGTGTGTGAAATATGTTGGTAGCTTGAGGGTTAAATTCACCTTTATTTAATGTTGTTGTATTACATAATCCTGATTGTTATTAACATTGCAGAGTAATCTTTTCCCTTTTAAACTTAACCTCGCCTGCATATCTTTCTCTCTCTTTCTCTCTCTCTCCCTTGATCTCTCTTCTCACTTTCTCTAAGAAAATAAAAACAGTCAGAGACATAGGCCAAACCTCAGGCTGTTTGGAACATCATTAAGAAGAAAGAAAGCACTGGTGAGCTTAGTAATCGCAAAGTGCCTGGTAGTCCAAGGAAGACCTCTAAAGGTGATGACTGAAGAAATCTCACCATAATGAAGAAAACCCCACAAACACTTGTCTGACAGATCAGAAACACTCTTCGTGCATGGATGTGTCAGTGACTACTGTTGATTGGCAGAAGATTTCATGAACAGACTGATAGAGGCTAGACTGGTGGTGGGGGTGTTATGGCTTGGCCATAGATGGCTGCCACAAGTACTGCCTTGACATTGATGATGTAACTGCTTATAGCAGCAGCAGAATTAATTATAAAGTGTATAGAAACATTGTATCTGCTCATGTTCAAGCAAATACCTCAAAATTCATTGGGCAGTGCTCAAACCTACAGCAAGACAATGATTCAAAACATATTGCTAAACCAACAAAGGAGTTTTGTAAAGCCAAACGCTGCAAAATTATTTTCCGGCTACGTCATTCACTCGAACTGAACATGCATTTTGCTGAAGATAAAACATAGGGCCACTGGCTCCTGAAACAAGTAGAAGCTGAAGATGGTTGCAGTACTAGCCTGGCAGAGCATCACCAGAGAAGACACTCAGCTTGGTGATGTCTATGGCTCATAGACTTCAAGCAGTCATTGCATGCAAATGATATGCAACAAAGAACTCTGAAGTTGACAGAAACAGCTTATTTGATCAGGTCCAACTATATGCTTCAAGAAGCACTGGACGTTGCTTGACCTTTCACTAGGACAATGACCACAAACACATTGCTAGAGCAACCAAGGAATTTTTCAGGGCCAAAAAGTGGACTGTTCTTGACTTTTATGTGCAATCTACTGTGCTGGAGTACAGAGCCATAGCAACAAAAATTGTGTCACTGTCCCCAATCGTGAATTCTGGGGTCAGTGACACAGTTAAATGAGCATTTATCTGTGCATGAATAGAAAAAAAGTAACAAGAAAGATAATAGTACTGTACATGTATTATATGAAATAAAAAAAAGCATATCTCTGGTAGGTCTCATCTTGGAATCATTTATTACAGCATAAAATGTTTGATGGGTAAATGTGTGAAAAGATATAAAAAAATAAGAAATAGAAGACGCCTACCTCATGCCTGCTCAGAGCTGCCAAAAATCTCCCACATCGAAAGAGTTAAAGGCCAAGAAAGAAAGATTTGTGCTGGACAACTTCTAATAGTTCTACACCTACACTACAGGCCCCCACTGTACATCTCATGAATCCAAATGGTTTTACAACTTTGAAGGGAGTTACATAACCAGAATATATGCATGCTTGTACTCTCTCAAGGCAAAAGTAAAATGATCTCTCTCTCTCTCTCTCTCTCTCTCTCTCACCCTATTTCTCTCTCTCACTCTCTTTCTCTATCTATCTATCTCCCTCTCCATCCTGCTTGTCCATGGTGCTTCTCTAGTTAGACTGAAAATGTATTTTTCTGTGCCTTTTTAAATGTAATCATCATTGCGTACATGGTTCCAAGCATTCCCCCCCCCCCCCCCTTCCCTTATTCATCTGTAAATTTATTATTTTCTTGCCTTGAGCAAGGAGTGCACAGAAAAGCAAAAATTAGAATTCTGTCTGCTGTCCAGCAGGGAGCTATCAAACAGAATCTTCAGCACACTTAATCTTCTCTGATCTGTTTTTCTTTCATGTGTAAAACTCGATGAATCCCATCTTTCACACATTAATTAACCCCAAACCACCCAAGGACACAAGGAAATATGAAACATTGTCCCATTTTCCCTGGTCATCTGAAACTATCTGAAATTAACTACTACAGTATCTTACCCTGTGACTGCTACTGTGATATGTTCTCTATTTGTAAACTACTTTCCCATGTGGGCACTACAGTATGTCTTGCTTCTGTGTTTAAAAGTGAAAATGTGTTCTACTTGTAAGTATTTCTTCTCTGAAATGTAGGTTTTTACTATGCTTTATCTGCAAAATGCTATTGTTTTAATTGGTATTAGCATGCAGTTGTACTCTTTGCGTTCAAACATGAGTATAAGCACAGACATTTTCTGGCATTTAAAGGGAGCGACATGGCTCAGGCAGTAAGAGCAGTCGTCTGGCAGTTGGATGGTTGCCGGTTCGATCCCCCGCCCGGGCTGTGTCCCTGAGCAAGACACCTAACCCTCAAATGCTCCTGATGAGCTGGCCGGTGCATGGCACACACAGTGTGTGAATGTGTGTATGAATGGGTGAATGAGAAGCATCAATTGTACAGCCCTTTGGATAAAGGTGCTATATAAATGACAACCATTTATGTACAGTACTACTTCACCAATTTACCTGGCTTAACCATAAAATGATCTTATGATCAGCTGTGACCTCCATCTTCAGATATGACAGGTGATATCCAATTATTAACCCAGGAAAAGAGCTTGTATGGGCCCAACATGCATTTATAAAAGATTTGTGCCAATACAAATGTGACAACATTGAATACATAGAATGTGTCTAGATGCTGTGACAATGACAAATAACCCACTATGCCTCACGAGTCTGTAAACTAAAACATAATACAGTTATTGACATAAAGTAGCATGCTTTATTAGTTAAAGTAATATTTATTCATTTATTCATTAAGCTTTATTCATGATTAAATGGAATCTAGCAAAGTCTTACAATTTTCTAATAAAAATTATTTTCCCAAAAAAACAGTTTGCAGAATTATTGGGAATACTTTTGCAAACACCCCTGGCAAAGATGACAAGTCTTTTCTCATGATTTGTGATAATGTTAGAGAACACATTTGGAGGTATTTCTTGACCATTCCACCTCCATATTTGACATTAGATATGAGGTGCTTCTCCTTGTATCTATTCCATTTTGCTGCCAAACATATCGATGGTGTGTATGGGCAAAACGTTCAATTTTGGTCTTATCTGACCATAGCACTCTCTTCCAGTCATAATTCCAATGAGTTTTGGCAAACTCAAGATGCTTGGTTTTGTTTATTGTGCTCTGTAAGGAATGTCTTTGTGCCACCCTTCTAAAGAGTTTGCTGTTATGGAAGGGCCTTTATATGTTCTATGTATATGTTTTTTAGACTTGGTGACCCCAAGACACAATCTTAGCAAAGTTTTTGTACCCATTTCTCTACTTATCTACTATCTGGGTCTTCTGAATTGACAGTTCTTTGACTTTTCCCATGCTGATTGATGGTTGACAATTTTGCAAGCTTGTTACCTCATTTTCATACTCTAATGAAACAGGAAGTGATGGAATGACACAATATGGTTCCTTTAAACTGAGTAAATTAAAGTAAAATTGTATTGTCAATTTGTTCGATTTTATTTAGGGGTGCCTGTGATTTTCAGAACAAATTAGATTACTAAATAAAAAACATTGAAACATGAGGATAAATATCTTGAAATAGAACTATATACTTTTCCTGTATGTATATAGTTCTATTTCAATATAGATTATTATCAACATTGTTTACTATATGCAGCCTCTCCATTTTTATTAAGGGTGCCAATAATTCTGGATCCCACTGTATATTAGTGGCTGGGGTATCACACTATCAAGTTTGGCAGGTATCCTCAATTAAAAGCTCTTTGTATCTGTCTGCACATCAAGAGAATCATTACTGCCTTCATTCTGCCTCAGACAAGATGCACATCTAACGTTTTCTTCTCTCTTTTTCCGTTCTGTACTCTTTCCCAGCTCTTTTTCTCCCTTCTCCATCTCTGTCCAGATGTACGATCATGAAGTCACTTTCCAAATGCACCTCAACTGTTCATTCCCAGTTCGCAAATGAGGTTGTGGCCATGATAGTTTGCATTTTCCTTTAGGCAAGCTTTTCCCTGCCAGCTTAAACTGGAAGGTAGACACAAAATGCAGCTTTGTCAGGAGCCTCTGATGCATCACCTTGAGGAAAACTGTGGTAATCCTGGCTCAGCTTCGCAGATTGTTTCCCATGCGACACAATTATGGCAGGAAGGAATACAGAGGCATGCATCCACCAGAGTACCAACTGCTGTAATAATACTATGTATAATATATAACAATAACAATAACAATAACAGTAATAATAATAATAATAATAATAATAATAATAATAATAATAATAAACACAAACCCTGTTTTGTTTCTTCAAAAGCTGTGCGTTTGTTATTGTCCTTTCTTTCAATGTATTGCATATTCCTACCTCTCTTCAAGCCCGTAGAGCTTCTGTTGGGCATGGCTTTCTGATTTTTCCCTTTTGTTCCCTTTTTTTCATTTGAACAACATATTAATGTTACGGTGAAATTAAATTTGCACCGGCAGATATGTCAAGCAGCAAGCAACATTTCTAGGACGTCAAAAAGAAAAACCTATAGATATGTCTTGTTCTTTTGAAAATTATTATTTTCATGTAGGGACACTCTTGCACCAGAAGGTTTTTTCATTTGTTAATAATTGTTTTTCAAACTATGAGACATAATAGTTTCACTTCGTAATGATAATTGCTGTAAGGATAGGGGGAAAAGCTGAACTGTGTGTTGCTTCAAGAAATTTTGTTGCAATAAACAATGTGGTGCTGAAAATATTTTTAATATGACTTGTGTACAGTAATTAGAAAAAGTTGCCTACTACATTGGGAATTGACAGACATGCTAGGCAAAAATAAACAAAGTGGTTACAGTATCCGCACAGTCTGTATGTGTTTTTGAGTTATTTATGAAGAATGTTTGTTCCCCAAAATTTTGCTGTTCAACTTTGATGTATACATGAATTGTTTGTCAGTTGAATTTACATTGAGAACAAAAGCAAGCGCTGACGATGCAGGGCCTCCACTACAGCGCGTTGCGAGGTAATCCAGTAATCTGTTTTGTTCTTTGAGAGGTGACAGAGGGAGACAGTGAGTGTGAATAGGCAGACGGATCCGCACGCTAATTCAGAGGAGAAACCGCATCGGTTATCGCTTCCGAACATGCAGCATTGAATGTGCTATGAATGCCTTTGTTTACGGACGTATATAGAGGAGGCCCAGCCACCACCACAGCACACAGGCCGCGTCAAAAGTCACGTGAAAACACAATTCCCCCATTCGTAGTGTTCTTCTGTCAAGATGGCAATGGTTGTGCATTGTTTTATTTTGAACAGGTTATGCTGCGATACAGTGCTGTTGCTCAAAAATATATATTGAATTAATCACATTTGTTTAGGAAAAAAAAATATATATATAAACATATTTGCATCAGCTGAAAACATACATCAGCTTTGTACGTTTTGTACTTAATATAGGCCTAAATTAAACAAAAATATATATTTCTAAATTAAACATGTGCTAGAAAGAGTACTGATTAAATTAAATTTCGTCTTATGGAGGCTGTCAGTTCTTTATTTGGTTTTGCTCATTTAGATAGCATCCATCACTTAAAAATCTGATTATTATAAACCCATCAATCATACATTATTTTATTTAATATCATCTTATTAACAATATAATGTCTCCAATGTTTTGCAGAGCACTTCAAAGTTCTCAGAGGGGCATTTGGAAGGTAACTACACAGTAAAAAAGGGCATTGTTAAATCAAAACAGATAGAGTACACTTCACTCTGATAGAGAATAGCTGGACCCTTAAGGACTCATATGAACATTTACTTAACCCCTGTTTACTCTGTGTATGTAGATCTAAAAAGACAAGAACATGAAATGGTACAAAGAAAAATACCAGATGTGTAAATATCAGTAACAGAATACAAATCAAATAAAACATTTTTAAATTAAATTCATTTCAAATAAATTCCATTTACAGTAAATTAAATGGCTCAATAAGACATTTTTGTAAGATAACAAGAACATCTCATCAAAACTGTAAATTCATATACAAATGGATTTCAAAAGGATGGAAATACATTTTTGTTGGTTTTTATGAAATAATATTATGTATAGAGGAATATTATACTAGCAAGAGTGCTACTAAGAAATAGTGGTGAATCCATAATATCATGTGAACATGGATGGTGCAGCACTGATTTCCTATCTCCACTTTTCCCGATCATCTTCACCATGCAGCACTGTACATTACTGAATCTCAGAATGATTGAATGTGTTGCTGTTGAAGGGATGACGTAACCAGCCCGTCTCTTCAAAGTCAGTCCAGCGTTCATACAACATACTGTCATCCAGGAAATAATACCATGTTCAGTGGTTCCCTGTATTTTATAACTCAAAAGAGGTTCTTTACATTTCCTCATTATTATAGACAATATCAGTGGTATGATGAAGAGAGTTAAAATTGTAATATACAAATGTCGAGATGATGAATAGCTTCATGAGAATCAAATCTGAGCCACAGTTTATATGAAGGGTGAAAAGAGAGGACTGGACAGCTTTAAACCCAGGTTCTTCATCCATTCAGAATTGACCTTGTAATCAAAGAGAGTTAAAAAGCAATTAGCAGGACAATTATCATGGAGAAGGCAAGCTGAATGCTTGACTAAGTAAAGCAATATGTCATTGAATGGAGATTAATTTGCAGAGGGATATTTCAAGGTCTTTATTTGATTTATCCATAAGTTGAAAATTAAAAATATATTACCATGCAAAGCAATAACAGTAAGCCATACATTTAAAAGGGTGACCTCAGTATGTTAATGTGAACATTATTTTATGTGATAAGATCTGCTAAAGATGTTATATTTAACCAAACTTTTAACAAATATACAAATCATCTTGTCTGGACGGTACTGGTAAATGTTATTACTTTATTGGCTTCACATTCTCCTGAAGGGATCATGTGGACTGTTTAGGCACCTGCCAGTAGAATTCAGGACTGTCCAGAAATGAGATCATTCAAATCAGGAAATGATGATGCATTCCTTTAGTTTTTCAAGTGTGTGTGTGTGTGTGTGTGTGTGTGTGTGTGCCTAAGTGTAAGTTTTGGTGAGGGGAAGGGAAGGGGGCTTGGTAAATGTCTGTGCTTACCAAATATTAAGATGTTTCCTGTAAGACAGATACAGCTCATTTATACAGACACATGTACTGCCAAAATACTATTCACAGGTAACATATGTAATATTCTATCTTCCAAAATATATAGGTTCTCTTTGATTGGGCTAAGATATTGGTAATTAAATAAGAACAGGGTAAGAATAGGGCTGTTTTTCAGTGTAATTGGTACCTTGCGATGAAGATGGTATCAATCAATATATATCAATATATAGTCATTAATTTGATCTTAAGCTGTTCAGACACTTTGATGTAGTGTTATAGACTTGCCTTCATGTATAGACTTCATGTTGCTCCTTTGCGTTCAGCAGCACTGGACCTTTGAAATGACACCATATACAACAACAAGCTATAATGCAGAATTAGTCCTTTTAGACGGTGGCCTGAAGAACCTATTAGCAGTGCATAGCCTATTAAAATCAGAACAATCATTTGTTTACTGCAGGCAACTTGATCTCCCAGTTGTAACCGCTCTTCACTGTGAGAGAATATGGTGACTGTTCATTATTACTGGTGGCCTCTGGGCAACTGGGGGCATTTGCAGTTTATGTGCAGCCCTTACCCATATTAGTGCTGACTGCCATTCTCTTCTCTTCATTATTTATCGGATATACTCTTCCCAGTAAGGGGGGGCCAGACTGCTATTCTTTTTCTTTGTCCTCAATTAGCTTTACTTTTTAATCTGAAATCCAGACAAAGTTTACTCCAATGAGTATGCCTTGGGCCCAGCACATGTACACTCTTGGGAGTCATCAGAGGTGCAGCTTAACCTGTGCTGGTAAGCTTAGCCTTTTAGCCCTGTGATAACCGCAACCCCATATCACTCCTGTGACAGGAACCGGGCAACATGGCCAAGAGCAACATGCAGAAAAGCAGCACACACAAAGCCTTTGAGAAACCCTGGGACCGTTAGGAAATGAGCCAATTGTGTATAATTAGCTCTGCTGCACCTGTAGATAAACACACAGCACAGTGTCATTTCAGGCAGAAAGAGGGTAGCAAGTAAACTGAATAATGCACACTATATTTCCTGGGAGAAGATGAGAATTGATATCAGTGAGATGATATGACCTTCGATCTGAAGGGAGAGATCCTGAAGGGGTCTCTGCACCCTTCCTTTAGCAGAGTCAGGTAATGGAGGGAGATGAGTGTCTCTGTTCAGCAGCAGCGCTCTGTACTCCACCGTTCAGAGGTCACGGCCAGCTAGAGGACTCTGGGAGCTGTCCCGTGTCACAGCCCTTCGATGGGCGCCACGTGGGTTCCCTCCCAGAATCCCATCAGGGCTGTGAATGTGGTAAACGAGTGTCTGCACGTCTCAGGGCTGGCTTCAGCGGGGGCGGGGTGCTCTGCTGATCCTCTTACACTGTACAGCAGACGCCCCCTTTGGATAAGCCTGCAGTGGCCATTACAGGATTTCACACAGAAAACGAGGGATTAATAAGTTCATAGTTCATCTGATATCAGCCATCAGCCATGTAAGGAAACATTTAATACAGCAGTCATAATTTAGTGTATAGATAAAACTGGACACTGCATTTCAGAGAGATTATGTGTACAAATGTGTAGGTATTAAAAAAAAATCTATGCTTCATAAGCCAAAGTTGTAAGTGTGCTATCTATATTAAAGGTTTGAAAAGCAAAGAGGAGAGTAATGATCAGCAGGCCTCCAGTTCTTCATCAGACGCGTCGGTGTCACGGTGCTAAAAGCAGAGGGGCGGACACAGATGTGACCTGGGAAGTATGTGAGAGAAAGTGTCATCACCAGTCTTAGTCTCAGCAGGGGATTTAGTCACGCTGGTCCAGAAAGACTGTCCTCTGCCTGGCCAAAAGAGAGGAATTCTCCTCAGGGTCTGTGCTTGCAAACCCACTTTAATATGAAATAATATTCATATATTTGTAAACGTGTTTAGTGGCGGAATTTCTTCCCTTTAGATTGAAGAAACAACAGAAGACCTTATTAAATTCTGCCGGGCTGTCTGGCCCTCTGTGTTTCCTCTGCGAACCTTTAACCATTTTACACATTACAGGTAGGCCAAAATGTATTTAAGCTTTATTTTCTCCATGTTGACATTTGATCCAATTAAATGGAAACCCGAGGTATTCTTCCCCCTTCATTATTGATTAAGCAGCATTAGGATGCAGAAGGCAGGCCTGGCCTCAGCAGGTCTGGTTATCAGTGTGGGACAGGTGCAGGCTGGTCTCACATGGGCACACACTCAGTCAACAGTGAACAAACACCAGCATATCACCCTGAATGGAATAAAGAAATTAAATCATGTTGCAGGCGAGGGGGTGGCTGGGGGTACGTAAGTGTGTCAGCGGGATCTTTGGATCATCTTTGGGAAGGCCTCGAACAGCCCTGGGCTGGGGTGGGCCGGTGTGCTGAGAGCGCCATTTCGGAAGCACCCTTTCTGCCTTTGACGTGGTGTGGTGTCCCAGCGTTCTACGGCTGAACCTCTCCATGTCTGTTTATAGACACGGTTAGCACCAGCACCAGAGGAAGCTCTGCTTGCACTGCTCGCTAGCACATAGTGCAGGAGGGATGCCACTGTCTCCTGCTAGCACAGCTCGCTAGCACAGAGTGCAGGAGGGATGCCACTGTCTCCTGCTAGCACAGCTCGCTAGCACAGAGTGCAGGAGGGATGCCACTGTCTCCTGCTAGCACAGCTCGCTAGCACATAGTGCAGGAGGGATGCCACTGTCTCCTGCTAGCACAGCTCGCTAGCACATAGTGCAGGAGGGATGCCACTGTTACCTGCTAGCACAGCTCGCTAGCACAGAGTGCAGGAGGGATGCCACTGTCTCCTGCTAGCACAGCTCGCTAGCACAGAGTGCAGGAGGGATGCCACTGTTACCTGCTAGCACAGCTCGCTAGCACAGAGTGCAGGAGGGATGCCACTGTCTCCTGCTAGCACAGCTCACTAGCACATAGTGCAGGAGGGATGCCACTGTTACCTGCTAGCACAGCTCGCTAGCACAGAGTGCAGGAGGGATGCCACTGTCTCCTGCTAGCACAGCTCGCTAGCACAGAGTGCAGGAGGGATGCCACTGTCTCCTGCTAGCACAGCTTGCTAGCACAGAGTGCAGGAGGGATGTCACTGTCTCCTGCTAGCACAGCTCGCTAGCACAGAGTGCAGGAGGGATGCCACTGTCTCCTGCTAGCACAGCTCACTAGCACATAGTGCAGGAGGGATGCCACTGTTACCTGCTAGCACAGCTCGCTAGCACAGAGTGCAGGAGGGATGCCACTGTCTCCTGCTAGCACAGCTCGCTAGCACAGAGTGCAGGAGGGATGCCACTGTCTCCTGCTAGCACAGCTTGCTAGCACAGAGTGCAGGAGGGATGTCACTGTCTCCTGCTAGCACAGCTCGCTAGCACAGAGTGCAGGAGGGATGCCACTGTTACCTGCTACAGAGACAGAGCTCCATCACACCTGGCAGGGGATTGGAATGGGCTGCTATCGTTGAAAGGAATCAGACATCCTTTTCCTTCTCTGAAAGCCTCCAAGTTGAGATGTGTAAGCTTTTAGTGGCTGAAGTCTCCCCAAGCGACTGCTTGAATGATGAATACCATCACTGCGAGTCTCCCAGGGAAACGGAGCCCTCCAAAAATGTTGCAAAACACCCGGTATGCGAGAGGTCCCCGACCATCTCTTTAAGTGGCTTTTTATTCAGTACATCAGAATTTAGGTCCCATCCTGAAACAACCACCCTTTGCAAATGATAACAAATACATTTCATTGAGAATTTTACATTTTACATTTGACAGTTTATTGCAGTTGACAGCTGTTGGTGATGATAATAGCTGTATTTTGTAAATAGTTGTTGTTTATTAGAGCCTTTGCGGGGGTATTTTGTGAATCTTTGAGCAGGGAGTGGAGGGAGCAGTGTGGTGGAGCCCTGTTTCCTCTTCAGCCACCCGAGCCCTCGCTGCTCCCTTTGTTCACCCGGGAATTATCAAATGAAATTATTTCAGATTGTGGCGTAACACTGGTGTGCATAACAAGGCAATTATGCACCAGGCTCTCAGGTCAACTGTGAGAGGAATTATCCTGACAGTATCTAGTGTAGTTCCATGGTAGGAATGTAGTTATTGTATTACGTCTTTCCTGTGTTTTCATACAGTTGTAAGAACATTTTGTACCACCAAGGCGTGATTTTGACAACGCATTGTTGAAAAGCTTCTATTCTACTGGGGAAATGTTTTAAGTGAATGGAATAATAAGGTATCGGTAGCTGTATTAAATTATTTCTCATATTTGTCATTTTGAAAGCACTGCTCTGTGTAAAATTAAAAACGTTCCCCTACTGAAGACACATTGACATGTATTTTTATTGTGAAAATCCTGTCCAAAGGCTTTTACATTGAATTGATAAACAGAACAACACACTATGAATGGATATTCTATTTCATTTTTGCATGGGATGGAATGCAGTGGAACAAAAAAAAAAAGACTGATTCATTCACAGATACACCAAAGGACAAATATTGTTTAATATCATTAGCATAAACAAATTAGGGCATTACTCTCTCATTAACCAAAATGCTGCTCGTTATTACTGCAGCTGAATAAACTGCTTGATTATGTTCCAGAATTTCCCTTTGAAGCTGCAAAGGAAAGTCTATTTTTAATTAAACTCATTTGCATTTACAAATGAAGTCTAATTAATACTACTCATTTACAGGGTTTCCTTTATAGCGAGAACAGTGTAACAAATGTTATATCTTCAAACAAGGTTCTGCACTACAGCTATGTACCGATGCACTGTTGTCCCACTCTATCAGTGCTTTTGTTCATAAGCTGCCACTCGCCAAACCTCACATGTTGCCCATAGCAGTGTGATCAATCTATCTAATCACAGCTCTGTGTAATCTGTGGTTAAAGGCAGCAGGACATTATTGAGAGACTAAACAAACTGCAACCCTCCGACATGTAACTCACGATAATATCACATCAAGCATTAGATTTACAAAGGGCTGATACATTTATAAATGGGGAAATGAGCCTGATTTGACCAAAAGCTGGAATTGGAACTCAGATCCGAGCCTTCATGGAATAGCCACAATACACGGGGACGCCTGCTGGCCAGTGGAGGAACTGCAGTTCTGACTTCCGTCTCCAGCTCTTTCAGAATCCCAGCTCATTTGTCCTCATGCACCTTCCCGAATCTGACCAATAGACATTTATTTCTAAGACAGATTTTTTATTTTTTTTAAATGAAGATGAAAAAAACATGTGCATATTGTAATAAGTAGCTGCCTTTGGTTGCGTAATATATATTTTTTGGCCAGCACTGGTTCCTTGAAGAAACAGTGTGCTGTCGGCTGTGTAAATATAGAGCACTTTTGTCCTGCAGTGTTGCTGAAAATATGATGCTTTTAATGGTCTTTTCTTCAGTAAAAAGAAGAAGAATAGATGGATGCATTTGTTAGGGGTAGCTAAGTGCTGACCCAGAGGAAAAAGCTCTGTGTGTGGCGTGGAGCGGAGAGGGTGAAGGGAATGTGAAATGGCATGTCAGGGGCTACATGGGGACAGTGGGGGATGGGGAATAAGAGTGTAGGTGTGATTTCTGCAATTATAAAACCCACCTAGCCTGCATCTGATGCTCGCTCCTCGCGCTCTCTCTCCCTCTCTCTCGCTCTCTCTCTCGCTCTCTCACTCCGTTCCCTCCCTCCCTGACCATTGTTCCAGTCTTTAAGGCTTGTCGAATGTGAGAGAGAAACGGCTATGTCAGAGTGAGGTGTAGGGAGACAGGGGGAAGCAGACTTAGAGAGGCAATGGGAGAAAAACAAGGTAGAGATAGCTCAATGGAAGGGTCTTATGGGAACCCAGTGACCACAAGGTAATCGGCAGATGCACGTATTCTCATTATGTTGCTAATTAATTCCCAACTCATTACACTTCCACTGCCTAATTTGTACTCACCGCTTGATTTGATTAAACCTGTCTCTATGCTAATGAATGTGTTTTCTCTTCATTTTACACTGAGTTTAAAGCATGCTGGGTGCACTGTTTGTGTGTGTGTTTGCGTGTGTGTGTGTGTGTGTGTGTGTGTGTATGCGTGTGTGTGTCTGTGTGTGCGTCTGCGTATGTTGTGTGTGTGTGTGCGTGTGTGTATGCATGCGAGTGCGTGTGCATGTGTGTGCATATGTGTGGGGCTGTGTGACTGAGTGTGTGTGAAACGGAGAGGAACGGTATGTGTGCCCATGCACATGTGGGGGGGATGTGTGATAACGCTTGTACCCGTGTGTGTTCTGGTGCTCAATTTCTTCTCTTAAAAAAATACAGAGGACATCTGTATTTTTTGGAATCCACAATGAAAATTGTATTTCCATCTGAGAACATATTTATGAAAATAACAACACCTTCTGACTGAATCAGATTCAAGTGTCGCTCACTATGGTGTCCTGGAATGATAAGGGGGAAAGCAATAATTTCTAATGTATTTTTTAATTCACGCTGTACGTTTTGGTCATTCGCTCTCTGTCTCTCTGATTCTACTGATTTGAAAACCTAGAAACGTCTGTTTTTATCAGTAGGAGGATAGATTAATGATGAATAAGTCTTTTTATTTAGTGAATATGGGATGAGCAAATCCAATTAAAAGTTTTTTTGATGCCAAAAACTAGGGAGAAGATTAAATAGCATGTATGTTCTTTTATTCCAATTTTAGATTTAAGAGAAAAGTAGACCTTGAAAAAATGCAAAACCAATTACCTATAGGTGGCAAAGTTTAGACAATATTTTTGAACTTAAAGAAAAATCTATTTCCTGATAATAATCCCAAGCTTACTTTGAACATAGTCCAGAAGTAGAATTAGAAATGATCAGAAAAGCAAGAAAGACAAAAAGATAAGGGAAAACAGTTCATGATGTTGACTCATCAGACAAATCAATTAATTTACTGTAAATAATGAATAAGGGCTCAAACTATGAAACAATTTAAGCAATTAATTAATTTAATTTGTTTATTGATGTAGATGCTGATCAGGTAGTCACTGACTATGAATGGCTCATCTTATTTACAGGATTGAAAATAGCAGAATTGAAAGGTATTGCTTTCACCACATTACTAGGTGGAGTGTTGTTTATTTTGCTGGATGCAGGTGATTGCATTGGAGCAGTATTGTGTCTCCGTGTGGGACATTAGGGTGATGTTGTGCACCCCCCACCCCTCATTTCCAAATGAGACGTGCTGTGTCTAAAGAGAGGAGCTGTGCCATCCATTACTGTACATACCGCACGTTCTCACATACAGTACTGAGCTGATACCTGCGCCTGTTCTTGGGTAGACATACATACTGTATACAATAGACTGTGAGACCAAACGAATGTAGGAAAATACTGATTAGCAAAGGGTTTTTCCTTTGTTTTGAATGGGTGAACTATGCAACATATTACACAGTAAAATGTCTGGTGTTAATTCAATTGTGACACAATTTATGTAACAAATTATTTACAATTTCTTTAACACAATTTGGAGTCCAGTATGGCCATAGTATAATTCTCTGTAAGCCTAATACTGAACATGTACCGTGTAGCTTACTGAATAGAATTGTTTTTTAGAAATTATACTATTGTTAAGCAGAAGTCAGACATATGCAGGTTAGGAGGAATCCACAGTCAAGTATTGTGTGGGGAAAGGTGACTTGGTGTTGATATGCAGCGTGATAAAGTTATTTTTCCCTCATGTCCCAGTCTTTGGTTGTGTGAGAATTGTGTTTAGTGTGATTGTGCGCTCCCATCTGACTGGTGTGTGGGTCTGCATGTGTTCAGAGCACCACTCCATCATGAGGGGGTACACAGCTTCAGTTTTTTATACCTGACACACAGCTCCTCTCCTGTCCTGGTTCACGTGTCAGCTACGTTTTCTGAAGCATAACTTAAAGAGAAATTGTGCATTTATATAATCTGAAATTCAAACTGTTTTAACTGGCTGTTAATGGGACAAAATTAGGTGCTATAAAAATATTTCCCATCATTTGATGATGTCCAAATATTCCTCCCACCCACTGGCCCACCTTCGCCCCCCTCTCAGGACCACGCTGAGGCCCAAAAGTGTAGTGTTTTATTCCGAGGTGGGGCACTGCTGTTGCACCAGACTTGTTTCAGTTAATACCCCGCTGTATACATGGGTAATGTGCAAATTGTTCTTTACACCAATTCATAATTCATCTGTGATAAAATGTCTGCCAACAAGATAAATAAGGTATGGAATGTTCAGCCATGGCTGCTGTCTCCTGACCCGTATCCGTTCTGGACGTGGTCCTGTTACAGCTGCAGCTCGTATTCCTCTGCTGCAAACACACCCAGCCTACTCCTTCTCCCAGAGCAGCCTTTGAAGAAGCAGCTCTGCTATCTTTATAATTATGAGATTTTTCACTTTTTCCCCTTTTATGGAATTTGTGTTTGTGTATAATTGTGCTGTGTTTGAATGCATTTGTATTGTCCTGGGGGACAACTGCTAAATAACAACAAACCAGCAAGTTTCAATAAAAGGCTTTTTCTTTTCAGCTCGAGCTTTTGGTCAGAAGCTCCTTCAGAAGTTCAGGGTTGCTGTAAAGGCTCTGTAAAGCTTTGATAGCCATATAATCATTTTGGTTATTTGTTGTTGATTCTGTGTTGTTAATTTGTGCTGTATTTAATTTGTGTGTGTGCGTGTGTATGTGTGTGTGTCGTGCTGAATTACACATAATGTAACCTGGGAAATAATAGAGCCTGTATAATCCCGTGACATGATTTTCTTTATCTTTTTTGTGAAAAGTGTGGTTTTGTTTGGGAAACACTTTTTGGGTCATGTAAAGCTGCAAGCTATTTAAAAAAACATATTTTGAGTTCTGTCTTCTAGGCAGAGCTTTAATAATAACTGTTATGTAAAAGTGTTAAGTCTGGATAAGAACTGTAATTTTTGTTTGGTATTTTGTATGTTTTTGAGCAAAATATTGCTGCACGTGCACTTATTCACATTCATATTATATACAGTTCTGACATTGACTGAACACATGACGGAGACGGAGTGACTGTGAGCTACATGTAAATAATAATGAGGCTGTCTTTTTGTGTTAGGGGATTTTGTTTCTGTTTTGTTTTGTTGATACCAGAGGTAGACTGTATAACCTGTAGCAAGACAAAATAATGTAAAAAAGAAATACTCCATCACTTTAACGCAGGACTCCGAAATGGGATGCGTTTTGGGGGGAGTGTGCGGTGAAGCAAGAAGGAGGATGGATTTTTTTGAGATGGAAGGTTGGAGAAGGGTTGGGGTATGGATGAGGGGGGGGGGGGGGGGGGGGGGTGCAGCACAGAATGCAGATACTGCCTTTGAGGCTTCACTTAGGAGAGGCATCTCTGCGTTGCCAGAGGTGCTCACTCTGATGGAAGTTAATGCGAGCTGACGCCCGGGTGTCCCTCAGGGGCCGAGCACGGCCAGTGTGGGGCCCTCACCCTTTTAATCTTTCACTCGTCTTCAGAAACCAGAGAGGACCAACCCGGAAATTAATAAATAAAGGATGAAAATAAAAACATCTTCCCGGTCCGTGTAGCAGCACTTAAAAGCGTTTAAAAAAAGAGCTCTGGTTAATTAAATATGGGACTTCTCCTTTCAGAAGGCCCTGGAAAAATATTCTCTCTGACTTCTGTGCATTCAGAGAGAGAGAGAGAGTGTGAGATGTGCAGTCTGGCAATCAAGGCATAAAGCGTCTATGATGTTTAAAGCAGGGGTTACAACCCCCACCCCTTAAGAGAAAAATAAAAACACACACACAAAGAGGCGGGGGACAGCGGGGGGGGGGCAGGGTTAATATTCGGCACGTGTTAAGTTCAGACGGTTCTTGTTGGTTGCAGACGTTGCTGCTTTAAAGATTAGAGATGCGGCTTATGCTAAATATTCTCTCCAAAGCCATTACAAAGCACAAGGGGCAGGAAAGACAATGTGTCGGCACCAACACTGAGCGCAAGTCAAAGACACTCAGGCGCTGAACATGTGCCTGACAAACCTTTCTGAATTTCATATGGTTCTGATCATTTTCAACAGTCATGTATTTGGAATTGTTTTTGAAAATTATGGCTGTTTACGACGCCTGATATAATTCTATGCTTTTAAATAATGCGATTCACCGAATTCATTGTTATTCTCCCAGTGTTGACAAGCAAACAAATTACATGCACAAAAGTAGTCAAACTGATCTTTTAATAGAGAGTATATTCAGCATTCTGCTCATAATATGCTTATATATCTTCGGTAAGCAGTAAACATTATATCAGTAAAGAAAAGATTTTCTTCATTTTTTAGGTCAGTCCAAATCTGTCTTATTCATGATGAGGCTTTATGTGAAATGGTCGAGACATGAAGCTAGTTTTTCCTGTGGCTACCCCTCTCTCACACAGTGTGATGTCTCTACTCTTTTGTATTCAGCTGTTTTTCTTTTTTTGTGTTCAGCTGAACAGTAAGGCCAGAAAGCATTTCATGTGACCTCATTGACCTGCCATTGGTCATTGTCCCTGGTGACACATGTCATCAATCAAGCCCATTGGCAGTTCATTTCATCCCTTCCTCAGCAGTAAGAAAAACGAACAAATGAGAAGAATATCGATGAGAGAGGGGGGTGGGCGTGAGGAAGAACAGTGTTTGTGATGTGCGTCCATCGATGAGCCTCGGGTTTCCTGCAGCAGTGTGTGTCGTGTAGCCGAGCGAATGCGTCACTGTGCCTCAGCGTGTTTTTAAGCTTCTATCCGTACATTTGATGTGCCAGTCCTGTGCAGTTATAATAAAAAAGGTCAGCTTGCTGCGCTGTTTTAAAACAATTTTTATTGAATTTATTTGAAGTGTCATGGCCAATTTAAAGAAATAATCATTAAACATTGATCTCAAATGCGGTTTCATATGCAATATATACAGTGGGCACTGTTTCTCTATCTATTCAAATAGATGATTTTTTTCACTTTAAGAAGCATAAGCTCATATTTTTGTCTCTGTCCCAGCAATAACACCCTGACAGCCAGCAGTAACATGCTTCAATCCCAGGAGGTACCTGTGATGTCTGCGCCACTGACAAAGATGTGCTTTTCCCAGAGTTTCAGTGCAGAATGGAAATTCAGCAATATGACACAATCATGTGTTCAGTCTATTTCTACTCTGGATATACAAAGGATGTCAAACCGATGGAAATATGAAAAATGGAAATGAACTGCGGTTGAATTTTAAATTTGGTGCATTAATGCAAGTCACACAGATTGTGTATTTTATCAAGATATACAATCCTAAAAGGATACCGTACCCTCTTGAATTTCCATTTGTGTCGTTTTTTTCTCTTTTTCAGTGCATTGTTTGTATTTGTACTAAGCGCATAGTTTGTGTTTTGATTTGTTTTGTTTTCCGGCGAGAGAGGAGAGGAAGGGAGGGGAGCAGGGGGAGGGCTCCAGAAAAGGTCTATTGCTCCTTTAAGAAGAACAAGTGCGGCACCAAAGTGGGTCAGAATAAAAATATCTCCCACAATGCTTCACCCTCCATTTGAGATGTGCAGTAGGCTGCAGTGACGTCCGGAGAAAGAGCAGCGTGTATGTGATGAAATGTGCGGTAACAAGGCTGTTCCCTGCGTCAGCCTCCACCTACCCTGCACCCACAGCTCCACCTGTCCTTCACCCACAGCTCCACCTGCCCTTCACCTACAGCTCAGCTCCACCTGCCCTTCATCCACAGCTCCACCTGCCCTTCACCCACAGCTCCACCTGCCCTTCACCCACAGCTCCACCTGCCCTTCACCCACAGCTCCACCTGCCCTTCACCCACAGCTCCACCTGCCCTTCACCCACAGCTCCACCTGCCCTTCACCCACAGCTCCACCTGCCCTTCATCCACAGCTCCACCTGCCCTTCACCCACAGCTCCACCTGCCCTTCATCCACAGCTCCACCTGCCCTTCACCCACAGCTCCACCTGCCCTTCACCCACAGCTCCACCTGCCCTTCACCCACAGCTCCACCTGCCCTTCATCCACAGCTCCACCTGCCCTTCACCCACAGCTCCACCTGCCCTTCATCCACAGCTCCACCTGCCCTTCACCCACAGCTCCACCTGCCCTTCATCCACAGCTCCACCTGCCCTTCACCCACAGCTCCACCTGCCCTTCACCCACAGCTCCACCTGCCCTTCACCCACAGCTCCACCTGCCCTTCATCCACAGCTCCACCTGCCCTTCACCCACAGCTCCACCTGCCCTTCACCCACAGCTCCATCTACCCTTCACCCACAGCTCCACCTGCCCTTCACCCACAGCTCCACCTGCCCTTCACCCACAGCTCCACCTGCCCTTCACCCACAGCTCCTAACCCCCGCTCCAGCCCTGGCCTTCACACAGGGGCCCCGGCTCCATAGCCACAGACAGCTGTTCATTATGACACTGTCATTAAGGAACTCAACTTCCACAGAAAGATATTTCATATGATGAATAAATATTCATCATATGAAAGGTGCAGAGGATAATAATCATAATCATAATCATATTTTTTTATTATTATTAAACTAACTGTACTAATTCTTATTATTATGTTGAAATGATAATACTAGCAACAATAATAATAATAATAATAATGCCAATAATTACAATCATAATAATATCTTGTTTGTTTTTATTACTAGATTCTCAATCTGAGTCTAACATGTGTAAATATTTAACACACTATTTGTGTTCCTACTTTTGAGTTATTTTCAAAGTAGTGAAAGTTACTTTTGTACAAGTATGCAATTTACGTGCTGCAAATGGAGACTTTTTGATGGACTGTGTTGAAAGTAACACAGAATGTGTTGTTTTCACCAGACATGTAGGTGTATTAAAAATGATGTTATGTGCTGTTTTTAACACATCTGTTCTGTGAGTGTCATTTTTTGTAGTATTTTTGCAGTTTGATCCAAATTGAAAGATAAGCACAATAACGTAAAGTGTAGCAGTCTGTCATATTTTTGTTTGTTGGCACGTCAGCTCCACACAGCATCATTATTCCTCTGTAGTGCATGCTTTAGCTGTGATTTCTGTTTGGAGGGATCGCAGACGCCGGAGTGAGATGGTGGATTCCTAATTGCGCTGCAGATGTGCGTTCTGTGTGTGGAAGAAGGGCGGTGAATGACCTCATTTTCTACTGCTCACATTTACATAGTGCTAAAAATGATTCTGCACTTCTGAAAACCTCATCCAGAGACAAAGCGCATGATTAAAAAGAAAACCAATCCACTGCTTCAGCAACATATGGGTGTGTTGCCGGCACAGTCCCCATAGGTTTAAACTGTAAATCCTCAAATTAATCAGAGCAGCCAATGAAAGATCAAAGACTCTACCTCTATCTTTATGGAGAGCGGCGCTTTGATGTCTTCCCTAGAATATGTGTGGGTGTGTGTGTGTGTGTGTGTGAGAGAGAAAGAGAGAGAGAGACAGAAGGAGAGAGAGAGAGAGAGAGAGAGAGGGAGAGAGAGGGAGAGGGAGAGATTTTAATAGAGACCATATTTTAATAATTGGACTTTTCGTTCAATAATTGGAATTGATACATTTTTAATTTAGAATCTGTCATATTCAAATGATAGAGCAATGGAAAGCATCACGTCCATGCTGATTTTTAATTTTCCTTACGTCTCGGCTTCATGCTGTTCATTATCATGTGTACACTGATTTCATTCAGCCAATTATCAAAAAGAAAACTTCTTCCCAAAATCGATACCAACAGCAACAGACTTCCCTGGCGGTGAGACATTGAGGCTGAGTCCAGGCTCAGTGGGTGGTGTGGAGGGGTGTTCTGGCAGTACGGAGAGCTGCAGTCTGCGCCTGTGCAGTCCCTGTGCACAAAGCAATCTGCCCCATCCCTGTGCGTCCGTCTGCCAGTCCTGCGCATACTGTCTCTGCCATCGACCTGTTCTGCCTGCGCATACTGTCTCTGCCATCGACCTGTTCTGCCTACCTCTCTGTGAGATGTGTGCAGTGTGAGCAGGGCCTTCTCATTTAAAACTACAGTGCAGACACTAGGGCCTCTCTGTGAGATGTGTGCAGTGTGAGCAGGGCCTTCTCATTTAAAACTACAGTGCAGACACTAGGGCCTCTCTGTGAGATGTGTGCAGTGTGAGCAGGGCCTTCTCATTTAAAACTACAGTGCAGACACTAGGGCCTCTCTGTGAGACGTGTGCAGTGTGAGCGGGGCCTTCTCATTTAAAACTACAGTGCAGACACTAGGGCCTCTCTGTGAGACGTGTGCAGTGTGAGCAGGGCCTTCTCATTTAAAACTACAGTGCAGACACTAGGGCCTCTCTGTGAGACGTGTGCAGTGTGAGCAGGGCTTTCTCATTTAAAACTACAGTGCAGACACTAGGGCCTCTCTGTGAGACGTGTGCAGTGTGAGCAGGGCCTTCTCATTTAAAACTACAGTGCAGACACTAGGGCCTCTCTGTGAGACGTGTGCAGTGTGAGCAGGGCCTTCTCATTTAAAACTACAGTGGAGACACCAGGGCCTCCCTGTGAAACATGTGCGGTATGAGCGGGGTCATGTGTGTGGGGCGTCTGAGCGCCTGGTGTGTGTAACGTGCTCCTCTATCCCTCTGCAGGTCCCATCAGAGAGGAAGAAGAGGCTGGGGTGAGAATCGCTCCTAGACCAGTGGGGCAAGCCCAGTGTGGGCACTGAGTGTGCGCACACACAAACACACACACATACACACACACACACACACATACACACTCACACTCACACTCACACTCACACATACACACATACACACACAGACACGCACGCACTCACACTCACACATACACACAGATGCACACACAGACACACACACACTCACACTCACACATACACACAGACGTACACACAGACACACACACACACTCTCACACACACACACAGACACATATGCACACACACACAAATCTGTGTGTCCTTAAGGTGTGTGTACAGTTACAGTATGTGTGTGTGTGTGAGTGTGTGTGTGTGTCTGTGTGCGTTTTTCTTTGCTAATGTATTTTTTTTTGATCCCATCTGGTTTAGGCAATCTTTAAAAATATAATCAGTGACATAATTCTCAGGGAGCGTACAACAATTTTATTGAATTGTTTATTTAGTTATCTTTATTTTATTGTATTTTTAAAGGCCTTTGTTTTATTTGACATGTTTAAAGGGAATTGCTGCAACTGTCTGTTTGGCCATGATTTGGTACTGCTCGTGTCCTCTTGGCCTTCCCCTTTAAGACAAATTCAGCAGGGCGAGAGATAACTGGGGGAGATGCACTGGCCAGGGGCTCAAAGAGCAGGGTGCCATGGGGCTGAAACAAGCGGGAAGAGGGGTCAGAGGTCACAGTGGTGGAGAGGGGCCGTTATCACACAATTATTTCAGTAAGCTAGGAGAGATTACGCTGCGGAGTACAGAGAGCACCGGTCCTTTCAGATGTGTGTTCCAACGGACGAGAATGTGACGGCGCGGGGGCGAGGAGGCAGATGCTGCAGTGCAGTCTGGGATTGGCGCTGAGCAGGAACAGAATAAAACCCACAGATGGTACACAAGACAAAGAGAACACCTCCTTTCGCTGCGAGGAGAAAAGCCATTCTGCTGGCTTAGGGAAAATAATTATGTTCACGTTCTAATTTATCTGGAAAGATATACTGATCACGCTCCCTGTTTTTATGTGTGTCCTGGATCCAGTAAAAAATGCTACCATTTACCGAAGCCAAAGCCATAATACGGCTGCAAAGTAAACCAACATGCCCTTTTGATATCTTCTAATGTGGCTTCTATTGCTAACAGACAGATGATTCATTACAGCAGAGCTGGTGTAAATGCTTGGTAAATCCTTTTCCTAAAATGTCATAGCCATTGATATTTGTTAATTTATTTTGATAAAATCCTCTCTGAATAATTTTGTTGCACAGAGGGCCACCAGTCACACCTGAGCAAAAACAGTGGGACGCCATTTACTGACGGACTCTATAACCCCACTGTCTCTTTATTTAAAATAAAATAATGTTTAAGAATAAAATAAAAGATTGATAGACATGACAGGGTTGTATATACATGCAGTGATTGGTTGTCTGGTCTTCTTAAGGCATTACAGAGATGTTGGGTTTTTGCATTAGTGGTGAGGGCAGACCCCTGAATGGCCAGTGGCCTGATTAGTTGCAGTGAAATCAAACTGAAATCAGGAAGGATACTAGATACTAGACCTAGCGGGTGCTGTTGTTTACACAATGTTCAGGGGTTTGCATGTACATTTATACGACTGATAGGTGGTACCTAATTTAGGGAAGTGTCTATTGGTTTAAGATGCATGTAATAATTTAAGTTCACAGTTTGATGATGTTCCTGTTTTAGGCATGTGTTCTCATGTTTTAAGTTAGGTTTTTAATGTTTAGAGAAAGTATGAGGTGCTGTTCTTTATACATCTTTCTTTCATTTGTTTTCACTCCCTCTGTCCAGGCCCTGCATAACAGATGGAGATTATTTCAGTGGAGTGATTTAACCCTTTTGCTTTAATCACAGCTTCTGTTGCTTTGCCCAATCGTCCACTCTGTTCCCTTCCACAGTGGGACAGACCCCCCCCAACACACACATACACACACCACAGCAAGCCATCTTTACCCTACTGCAACACTTCATACACACACACATGCACATGAACACATACACATATACACAGATGCACACACACACACACACACATGCAGAGGAACACACAGACACAGATGCACCAACACATGCATGCTGTACACATTTACACACACACACACACACACGCACAGATGCACTGACCCATGCATGTTGTACAAATTTACACACACACACACACACGCACAGATCCACCGACAAATGCACGCTGGACACATTGACACACACATATGCGCGCACACACACACACACACGCACACACACGTACAGATGCACCCACACATGCACGCTGTACACATTGACACACACACAGCCCACACCACCCCTGCCAGTGTGTCTTGCTGTGAGTGTGTTCACACACAGGCTGTGTTGTGCAGGTCTGGTGTACACAGCTTGTTCTGCTGTGGCCACAGGGCACACAGGCAGGCTGCTCCTGAGTTTTCTCCCAGCCATTCTCAGGCTCTGCATGTCTGCAGTGCATGATGGTCACTTCCCATGCCATCTGCAATGTAATGACTCCATAAATCTGAAAATAACATGCTTCCAGTCCTGCATGAGTCAGATAAATTCAGTTTACACTCAGTGTAAATGTTCCCATTCGGTTGTGGAGATATGAGTTTGGATATGAAGTAATGCATAAGATGACGCACCACTGGCAGACCAAAAACATGCAGGGTTAATGGTGCTCATTATTTTCCTGAGGAGGAAAAGAAGAAGGATCCTACATGATTTAAGTGTGTGATCAGGGTCTGTGCTTAGACCAGCACTTTCATTGATGCCATTCATATCAATGATTATTCTCTCTCTCTCCCTCTGACTCTCTATCTCTCTATCTCTCTCTTTCACTCTCTATCTGCAGATATATGAAGCAATGAAGCAGACACACATTCTAACAATACAGGAGGCTCAGAAAGTCATGGGGACAAAGAGATTCATGGCTATTGGGGTCTGTGAGAGAACAGAGATGGTGACATGGTGTTTATCCAACTTCTCCCATCATTAAAAATCTCAATTTCAATATAGAAATCGCTATCATGTTCCCTTACTATATGGTAAAATAAAACTAGAAAACTCGTCTGGCTAGCCACCCAGATTGCCAAAGCCTGACAAAGAGTGTGTAATCACTATGCACTAATAAACTTATATACTGTACGTGCAATAACTTTTTTCCTTATAATCCCGTTTTAATTGTATATCCTCACAGTATATGTTTCCTAATCATTGCATGTATTTTGGAATTCATATGTATGTACTGTACAGTATTTAATGAGTTATTTGAAAGTATTTTTTTCTTCTTCTTCTTCTTCTTCTTCTTCTTTATTATTATTATTATTACTATTATTATTGCCATTATTTGTGATATTGCTGTTTTTTATATGTTTAAAAGTGTGGTCTTAAATTAACCATGTTTGGAGATGAACTGACAAGAAGTCTCAACTCGACCCTATTCACATTAACTGATTCCAACCCTGACATTCCAAATGCAGCGACAATCTGAATATTCACCATTATGGTTATGAGCATGTATTTATAATTATGAGCATGAATTTCCCATCAAGTGTAATTGTTGACATGGCACATACACTTATCTATTCATGGTCTGTGGTTTCACAGCTGTGCAGTGCAATGATTATGTGCTTCCCCCCAGTGGACAAAAAGGCCTATTACACTTCCATGCTCCAAGTGCCAAGTAGCTTGTCACCTTTGGATAATGCCTGGCCCATGGTTTCCATGGCAACACAGAGCTGCAGATTAGCTCTTTGAGAAGAAGCCGACATATTGCACAGCATGCCATTACATTAACAGATAGCTATTTGTTCTGCAGCCCACACTGTGTGTCCCTTTAAAGCACAGCTGTTTTTTCATCTCTCTCTCCAATGCGGGCAACCTCAGTCCGTCTATTTAACAGTGACATGTGTTATAAATCATTCAGAGGAATGAATGCATTTAATTGACTGAGGACAGCTAAGAAACAATGCTGCAGAGCCTTACACACTTGGTGTGATGCATCGTTGTCATTCAATCTATTTCTGGGTTGAACTACATGAACAGAGAGTGTTAACTGTAGCCTGTCTAATAAAATATGCACAGCCAGCTTCTGCTTTCATTTTGTGCACCAGGTTCCCAGGCCTTCCTCCAGGGCCTCAGTAAAGATCGTTGCTACAACGGTCCAGTCATCAGTACAGGGGCAGTCATCGGTACAGGGGCATTCATCGGTACAGGGGCATTCATCGGTACAGGGGCAGTCATCGGTGCAGGGGCAGTCATCGGTGCAGGGGCAGTCATCGGTGCAGGGGCAGTCATCGGTACAGGGGCAGTCATCGGTGCAGGGGCAGTCATCGGTGCAGGGGCAGTCATCGGTACAGGGGCAGTCATCGGTGCAGGGGCAGTGACCGTGACAGGGACTGCCTTCTGTGCTTGCTGTCGTACTGTGGCTGTATGCTCACCCATGCACTCTGCACGTAGACACACACACTCAAACACACACATACACACTCAAACACACACACACACTGCGCACACACACACATACACACACTACACACACACTTACACTGTACATACACACACACACACACTGCACACACACACACACTCTGCACACACACATACACTGTACACACACACACTCACACACACACATACACTGCCCATGCACACACACACTGCGCACACACACACACACACACTCACACACACAACACACACACATACACGGCACATGCACACACACACACACTCACACACACTACACACACACACACATACACTGCACATGCACACACACACACACACTGCACACACACTCACACACACACTACACACACACATACATGGCACATGCACACACACACACACACATACATGGCACATGCACACACACACACTGCACACACACACATACCCACTGCACAGACAAACACACAAACACACACACTGTATACTGCAGTTCCCGGTAAGCCCTTTCTGTAGCTCGGGACATGGAAATTTTGTCAGGTCTCTCTGCTCTCTGTCTGTTGGTGTGTCTTTACCTCAGTGATTTGTCAGGGAAATACTGTAAGCTGCTAGGTACATAAACATTACAGTACAGGCAGGCTTTGGGGGCATTATAAGCACTTTAAATATTGATAAATATTTACTAATTCATATTGACAAATAACTCAGTAGGCTGGATGGTATTTAAGGTTGTCAGTGTTGTAAATGTTCCAATGCAAATTTAGTAAAAAACTATGCCAAGAACTCTTCTTAAAATCTCCCCCTAGATTCTCCAGCAGTCTCTGCTTTCTATTGCCACTTCTGAAATGAACACAAGTTCAAATATCTCATATGAAAGAACATTCCTCACAAGCTCTCTGTTGTGCAGATGTGTTTGTTACCCAGACACCATTGCCGCAGCGAAAGACGAATATGCAAATATTCAACTTTCTTACTTCACCAGCATCACAAACACAGTCTGCTATTCGACACAAAGTAATATACAAACCCTCAACTCAAAGTGTACACCACTGAACCCCTCCCTCTGCAGTAGTTTCACTGTGCCATTCACCTGTAGTCACACAGGCATGACAGTGACAATTGTGTTAATGAGCCATATCTCCTCCCGGACAACATGCAGATCCTATACCCTCATTTCAAGTTAAGTTCATTTTAAAATTAAAACTATTTAGTCAAATGCTGCATTTTTTATGTTGAGGCACACTTTGTATTCTTTCAGATCTGCCTTTTTCATTATTGCATAGTGTATGAATGAAGTTTCTTCCCCTATTTCTGCTAGTGCTGTCCTGCAAAACCTTGCTCCCTCTCTCTGCTGTCTTAAATACATATGAACTGTGAATGCTGGGATAAGCTGTCAGGAGATATATGTGCAGAGTGAAGGTAAAATTCTTCACAGATTCTGGGTTTCTTTCTCAGTCTTGACCACGTCTTCATGTTCACTTTAATGTAATATAATGCCACAGACAAAAGAAAATGTTGCTGTAATGATAATGTGAATGATGACTGTGTCAAAAACAATTATTGTTATAATAATACTACTACATGTGCCAATTTGAAACGCAATGGAAAGGATCAGGAAAATAGGTAAGATTTTTTATATATTAACATTTATAAATATCTTTAATTATATAATCTTTCAATATAATAGTAAGATATTTATATATTAACATTTATAAATATCTAAAATTATATAATTTTCAGTGTAATAATACTTTCATATATTATATATTTCGATCCGTGCATTGAACATGTATAGTACTATATTCAATTCACACTTTATTCTTTAACGAAATGTATACAGTGCATGTAACATCTGAAATAAAGTCAGGTGAGTCTATCACAGAAATAGTTTTTCCTGTGAATTTCGATGATTGAATTGAATATAGCAACAACAAATCTTGGATCAACAACAGTGACAAATAGGTGATGAAGTATTTGCATTTTGGTCAATTTTCCCAAAGAAATAGTATCGTTAAATTAATATTTATACTGAAAACATTTCAGACATTTATAAGATATTGGATATGTGTGGAAAAGTGAAAAAGAGAACAGTGTAAAATGTTAAATTCCATCAGTTTTTAACTCCAGGACTTTAATTTCACGCTGAGTTAGAATTGAAGGCTGCAGAGCCTACTCTAAACAAGATGACTGAGCAAAAGCAATGAAACATGTTTTTGTTACTAGAAACAGGAGCATATCTTCTCCATGAGTTGGGAATTTTGGAATAATACACATGTCAAAGGATAGGGTTTCAAATTAAGATTGATAGTGTGATGAGGGGTCTGTTCCACGAAGCAGGAATACTGAGTTAGCCAGATAACTGCACTGAGTAAAACCCAGACGAACACTTCAATCAGTGTTCCAGATTTTGGAGGGTTCTGGGTTTTACTCAGTGCAGTTATTATATATACTAATTTATTAATCCTGCTTTGTGGAACAGGGCTAAGGTCACCTAACATGAATAATATGTTGCAGCAGATTAACTCTGAACCTTTGGGGTGGGGTGGCGTTGAACCTGTGGGGAAGCAGGGGTAGAGAGATACAGGACTTTGGTGGAAGAGCAGCAGGTTGTCATTGCATATTCGAAGCTGAGCGGCATTGAAGGTGTTTTTCTTCGCCCTTACATGCCCATTTATGGGTTGAGTGTATGTATTTCCTGATTTTGATTAAAATCCCTTGCTTGCTTGAATTAATCCATCCAACAGCAGGGATTTTGCATCACTTCAGATACCAGGATCTTTTTATCTCTTGTCTTCTGAAGACATGAAAAGGGAAAGGGGGAAACAAAGGAGTGGAAGCAGGAAAGGAGATAAGCAACCTGTTTTCAGGCAGCTGGTCCTTTTAACATGATGGCCCCTTCTAGTGTACAAACCAATGACTTCGATCAAAGCTTTTACTTATAAATGAGGATTTTTACCCTGTTTTTTTATCCCTGTAATTCAGGGCTCCAGCTAGTGGAACGGATGTCTGCATCCTCACTGGCTTCAGTGCAGGTGTCTAGAAAGTGCAGGTGCTCCTCTTCTTTGTATTGCTTATCGCAAATATTCATACATTTACGTTTCCTTTTTCTTCGTAATTTTCTTCAGATTTCCTGAATTCCTTTCACTCGTCATGTTAGAACAGTAACAATGCATTAGCACCCGCGTTCAGCACAAAGCCGTACTCACTCTGCTCGCCTTGCTGCTATGACAACCCTTGTGTGATCTGAAAAGAAACTATTACACTGATCCAATAGTCAATTGTCCAACTGTCTCTTGGAACTTGAATATGGAGATATTAAGAAAGAAATATTAAGAGCAGATACCAAATATGAAGTTATAAGTGATGCACAGCCTCCATTTTACATCCTCACTTCCTATTAGAAGTCTATTCATAACATTTAAATGTTAGTGTTTAATTTGGTCCAGCTCTGTTTCAATCTCTTTATTCATAATGAGGGTGTGTGCTTAAGCATGCTAGACTGATTCATAATAGAATGTACCTTTGGATCAGAGTTCAATGTAAATAATGATAATTAATAACTGTGTGATTAAATGTTTAATGTGTACAGTCAATTTCATGGCCTTTGTGATGAAACTGTGTTCATTTTGTGTAAAATCTGATCTCTCTCTGGTTTTCTGGGTAGCTAGCTAGCTCATCGCAACATTTAGTGCAGACCACAAAGGCACAGCTGCATCCCAAATTATTTTTGGACAGAATTTATTTCCATTCTGTCCATTGGTTTATTGGTTAATATTTTGTATGTTTTTAACCTGCACATACCTAATAGGCACAATATTGATGTGGCATTAAAGCCTTCTGCTTGGCCCAAAACATTTCAAGGCTTTTCAGGTCTTAGAAATGTTTCATTTCTTTAATATTTCAACATTGATATTGTCCCATTGAAATCCTCTAGAGTGCCTGTTGTATTTATATATACACTCACTGAACACTTAATTAGATACGGGTCAGGAGCTTCAGTTAATCATCAGTCTCTTGAGTTTGCAGAGAATGGTGCAAAAAACAAAAACCACTAGATGGTATTTATTACACATCTTAACTTGAAAATGGGTCATATTTCACCCTAACACAATAGAAGGGTTAAGGTGTATTTGCTTTCACATGTCAGCACCAAACTGCAGTGGCTTAAAAAGCCTTTGTTTGACGTCTTCTTTGATTGCTTCATTTACAATTATACCACACATTTACCAAAGGGAATCAGAAACTGTTGGCTCCATGCGAAAAATTGGTGAAAAACTATTCCATTAAATGGTAAATGGCAGGCATTTATATAGCGCCTTTATCCAAAGCGCTGTACAATTGATGCTTCTCCATTCACCCATTCATACACACACTCACACACTGACAGCAATTGGCTGCCATGCAAGGCCCCGACCAGCTCGTCAGGAGCATTTGGGGGTTAGGTGTCTTGCTCAGGGACACTTCGACACAGCCTGGGCGGGGGATCGAACCAGCAACCTGCCGACTGCCAGACGACTGCTCTTACTACCTGAGCCATATCGCCCCATTACTTCTTAACACATGGTCGAATTCCTAAGAAATAAAGTAGAAATAAAGAAAAATATGTTGAAATGCAGTTAAATGTTTTGAAGTTGATTTATTGGTTATTGGTTATTTTTATTAAGTAAATGATTTAAATGTATTCATTTATTTTTACATAATACGGTGCTTTGGATTGCAAAAAACATGTTTTTAATGTTATTTTCATTTTATTAAATGTCCCTTGTAGTGTAGGTTTCAGCATAGCATAATGTATGGTTCATGAGATTAAGAACAAAGATGCACGACACCCACAGGGAACAAAAATGAATTGCCGGGTCATATATGAAATGATAAATGCAGAGTAAGGGTGCTTAGTGTCGTTTTTAAGCGTCACTGCTGTCAACAGTGTGCACTTCTGAGACAACAATGCCCCCTTCTGGACAATGTCAGAGCTTTCATTTCTGTGAAATAATACATTTGATTTCGCAATGGGTTTGGGCCACACAAAGTGGCTATCTGCCTTTATGCCACATGGTGCCATGTGGTGGACCTAAATAAATAAATAAATAAATAAATACAACCCATCTTGCTGAAGTAGTTTCTAAATAGGCATAGTTGAGGAGGTATGCGTAGGGCACACCAGCATACATACGTAGAGAGTGGTAAATGTTGACACTGTCACCACAAAAACATTACAGTATAACTATGTTTATAGTTATCTTTTTTGTGTATTGCTGGGTGAAGGATTGGGTGTAGTGATCCTGGATCGATTGGTGTGTACAAATGCTGTCTGAATCATTCCAAACTATAGACAGTGCAGCAATAAACAAACAGCGCAAATTCGTCAACAGCTCTTTCAATTTAAATTATACTTATTAATATATTAATTGTCATACAGATAGCAGCCATCTTTTTTCTTTATCTTATGACATGTAGAAATGAGGCAGAAAAATGGGTAACACTTTACAATAACGATGCATGAATTTTAACTAATTCCACTAACTAATGGAACTGTTAACTAATTAACTACTGACAAGTCAATCGGCTTTGTTTTCTGTATTTGTACATCATTAATCCAGGTTAACAACTACATTAGTTAAAAACAATTTGGAATGAAAAAAGTTGACGGATTTGTTAATGGTTAATCCTATAGTTTGCTAATTTATACATCTTAATTTAACTAATACATGAGTTAATAGTTAACTACATTAACTAATAAAGTGAATACCATGCTTAATTCATGTATTTGTACATCAATTAATTCATTAATTCATGTTACCTTATTGTAAAGTATAACCAAAAAATGTGAAGTCCCTTATTTTATTTCATGTTCATTGCTTTGGACGTCAGGTCTGAAAGCTTGTGAAATAAATAATAAATCCATCCTATCCTATTGGTCTACATGTTGTGGTGCCTCGGAGTGTAGTGAGGTGTAGTGGGTGGGCCCAGCTGCAAACCAGACACGGGAGTCAGCAATTATCAGAAAAAAATAATCTTTTTATTTTTTAAAGTTTTTTGTTTTTCCTTTCTTTTTCGGGGTTTTGGTGATAGTGCGCCCCCCCCCCCCCCTCAGGGCAAAAAAAAAAAGGGAAAAAGGGAGAAATAAAAGGGGCCGTTCAGGCAAAATCAACTAAGGTTCTTCCCAGACCGGGGTATGCTCCAGGGCCTCCTTCCTCCTTCCCTCTTGGGCTGTGTCAGGGCTGGGGGGAAGCACAAAGGTACAGGATAAGTATGACCGGGCTTTATTAGGCTCACACGTCCAGCGTCAGGTTCCAGGTCTTTGGGTTTGCCGTCGGTAAAGGCGGGGTCTCTTTCAGGGTCAACTCTCGGGGTCGGTACGGCAGGGCGTAGACGGTCCGTCGACTACCCGGTTCAGAGCTCGCTCTGCCTCTCACTCTCACTCTCACTCTCACTCTCTCAGGATAGGCGCAGACTGACTCTGTTTGCAGCCTCGACCGCACCTTAAATATCTTCCCCTGCTCATTATGGAAAAGGGCTGCAGCTGGGATAGTATTTTTCCACAGGGTTCACTCACGTGCGCTGTCCGGGGTCCGTGACTGCAGGTAGAGGGATCTCTCTCCAGGATGCTGGTCTCCCCATCACCTCTCTAGGAAAATAAACTCCTTCGCATACTTCTCCCAATGCATAACGTTTGCGTGGTTGCGTTGTGCGGGTCCATCTGGGTTGCGTGGTTGCGTTGTGCGGGTTCTCCACCCACGTGGTGCAACATGCAGGAGCAGGGGCTCCACAATGTCTATATGTCCATTATTTATATTCACAGTGGATTGAATAGATAATATGCATTTTTGGTCCCACACATTAAATGTTAGCTCTCCTATATCTAAAATTCTACAAACACCAACTATCTCAATCCTGGGAGTGCACCTTCATCCTCGTTCTCATCCGTACCATCCATCCTTTCAGACCCATGTCAATACATTATTTTTCTGTGTCAAAACGTTTCCACGATATAAATATACCGCAGATTACATCTCTGGAGACCAAGTGTCCACTATAATGGACAACAGGCTACATCTCTTCAGCCATATGTCTAAACTTTGGGGCAGGACCTAGGGTGAGGCAAAGGCATGCCTAGGGTTGTGCAGTACAATTACAAACGCAAACAGGCATGGTGGAGAAAAAGCAGGATTTATTTTGGGGTTTGGAGGGAACCAATGTGGAAGGCACGCTCTGGACGGGGATCCACAGAAAGTGCAAACAAAATCATGTTGGAAAAATAAGGCCTAGTGCGGTTTCAGAGCCTACCTTCACTTAATGCATCCACTCTCTTTAAGTGGTCACCACGGTGGTTACCATGGCACAAACAAAATCCAAATCCTTAATCCAAACAGATCATAATCCCTGTCCAAAAAATGTTATCCTTCAAAAATCAACCAGTCTCTTTGTCTTCCCTTCTTCCACTCACTCACTCACTCACTCACCCACTCACTCACTCACTCACTCACCCACTCACTCACTCACTCACTCACTCACTCACCCACTCACTCACTCACTCACTCACCCACTCACTCACTCACTCACTCACTCACCCACTCACTCACTCACTCACCCACTCATTCACTCACTCACTCACTCACTCACTCACCCACTCACTCACTCACCCACTCACTCACTCACTCACTCACACACACTCACTCACTCACTCTCTCACTCACTCACTCACACACACTCACTCACTCTCTCACTCACTCACTCACCCACTCACTCACTCGCTCACTCACTCACTCACACACTCACTCACTTACCCACTCACTCACTCACTCACTCACTCACACACACTCACTCACTCTCTCACTCACTCACTCACTCACACACACTCACTCACGCACGCACTCACTCACTCACTCACTCTCTCACTCACTCACTCACTCACACACACTCACTCACTCACTCTCTCACTCACTCACACACACTCACTCACCCACTCACTCACTCACTCATTCACTCACACACTCACTCACTCTCTCACTCTCTCACTCACTCACTCACTCACCCACTCTCTCACTCACTCACTCACTCTCTCACTCACTCACTCTCTCACTCACTCACTCTCTCACTCACTCACTCACCCACTCACTCACTCACTCACCCACTCTCTCACTCACTCACTCACTCACTCTCCCACTCACTCACTCACTCACTCACTCTCTCACTCACTCACTCACCCACTTACTCACTCACTCACCCACTCACTCACTCACACACTCACACACACTCACTCACCCACTCACTCACTCACCCATTCACTCACTCACTCACTCACTCTCTCACTCACTCACTCACCCACTCATTCACTCACTCACTCACTCACTCTCTCACTCACTCACCCACTCATTCACTCACACACACATACACACACATACACACACACACACACACACACATACACACACACATACACACATACGCATACACACACACACACATTGGCTCAGGTAGTAAGAGCGGTCATCTGGCAGTCGGAGGGTTGCTGGTTCGATCCCACCCGGGGTGTGTCGAAGTGTCCCTGAGCAAGACACCAAACCCCCAAGTGCTCCTGATGAGCTGGTTGGTGCCTTGCATGGCAGCCAATTTCCGTTGGTGTGTCAGCGTGTGTATGAATCGGGTGAATGAGAAGCATCAATTGTACCGCGCTTTGGATAAAGGCGCTTTATAAATGCCATCCATTTACCATTTACCTAACCGTCCTCAGGTGTACAGCATTCTATTCCAGGACTGTTGTGGCATACCCCCAGTTGACCAGACGATGGAGCCAGTGAGCAGAGCCATACCACCCCTCAAATACCAGTCCCCTGGTTTTGCCACACATCCCCCTCTTCAGCTCCGACCAGGAGGGAGGTGCATATGACACCCACAAGGAGTCCCTCCTGGACATCTGCGTAGCCATTTGCCGCTCCTGACCTGTGAATTACATCTGAGAACAGAATCATCGACTCACGGCATTGGCTAATTCTCAAACTTGGACACCTCAGTTAATTTCCGGAAGTCATTGTAAAACCGTACAATTCCATCTGGTTTTTGGAGCCAACAAAATAGGACTTGCCCACTCATTATATGACTCCTGAAAACTTCCAACGACAACATCATTTGCACGTCTTCCCTGTCTCACGCTCACGATTATTGTCTGTTCTGGCTCCATGGTGGTGGAACGAACTCCCCGTTGAGGTCAGAACTGTAGAATCTCTCCCCACCTTCAAACGCAAGCTGAAGACACACCTCTTCAAGCAGCACCTCTCCCCATCCCTCCCTACCTTCCTGTGAACCTTAATTGTTGTCTCTGTGACTTGCTTTGTGTATCGGTATTTTTAGTTGGCTAGGTAAGCAGTGTTTGGATAGTTAACTTTGGTCACTTTTGCTCTGTTTGTTTGTTTCTTTGTTCTCAAAAAAAGAAAAAGGCTCTCGTCCTTATCTTTGTTGTACAGGTAGCAGTTGAAATTGTACTTCCCTCTAGGGTCTTTCAGCGAACTTATCCCTGGTTATGGGTATGCACTTTGTTGTACGTCACTCTGGATAAGAGCGTCTGCCAAATGCCAATAATGTAATGTAATGTAATGTAATGTAATGATTGCCTGGCACCATCACCAAGACTTCATCCCCTGGGTTAAACTCACGTGGCTGGGCCCCCCGGTTGTATGCCCTCTGCTGGCCATGTGTTCTCTCACATCCTGGTGTTCACCTCCTCCACTTGTTCCATCAATGGCCGCTGCTGCCCCAGGCTTCTTGACCAGGTTGGCTCTTGGCCAGGTCGACTCTTGGCCAGGTCGACTCTTGGCCAGGTTGGCTATTGGCCAAGTCAACTTTTGGCCAGGTCACCTCTTGGTTACAGGTGCAGAAACTGTGGATGCTTGAGGTACTTCACAGAGAGCACATATGGTAATAGCTGGTCCCAATTTCTCCCATCCTTATCAACAACTTTTTTCAAAGTTTTGTTAAATCTCTCTACTAACCCATATGTCTGAGGTTGATATACAGATGTTCTGAGCCTTGCAATGCGAAGCCTTTTACACAGATTTCTCATAATCCTGGACACAATAGAGGTGCCCTGGTCTGGTAGGATTTCTTTGGGGAACAGCATTAACAAATCACGTGAAATTATTTTGGAGGCCATAGTTTGCAGATGAATAGCCTCCGGATAGCAGGTTGCATAGTTTATTTCCACCAAGATATATCAGTGTCCTCTGGAAGGCTTCTCCCAGGGTCCTAGCAGTTCCATTTTCATCCACCCAAAGTTAACTCCAATAATCAGAAGGGGAATCAGCGGATTCACTTTTGTACACTTTTGGACTCACCAGTTGACACTCTGGGAAGGACTGGCAGTAGTCTTCCACAGCTTCCACACTGTTAACAGATGACCAGACATTCTCCTTAAGAGTTCATGATTCCTTCAATAATGGGAAGTCATCGAGCTCCTGAGGCAGCAAAGCATCCCCACACCATCACAAAACTGTATGATGTTACAGTTTTTTACAATCGTTTTCACTCTTGTCTCAATACCATGTCCACTTTTTCAAAACACTTAACACATTCACCATATCATTAGACTATGTGAACTAAACTGTGGATATTTTTGCATTGCTTTCATACTAAAGGCATTCAATCACCACTTCTTCCAAAATTCATGAATACCTCTCTCAGTCAGTGTTCACTACCAGCAAATGTTTGTACAAATACAGCAAATTTTGCAGACATTTAGATACTCTGTTCAAAACAGTTAACTTTCAGTTCAAAACCCAATACAATTCTGATCATTGTGGAAGGAAATATGCTGCATTTTGGCAGAAAAATGAAACTATATGCTTGAAATACGTAAGACAGATCATTGTGATTTGAGCAGAAAGTTTATTCATTTTTTTTGTTTGCAGCCTTGTATACCATCTATACAAAAGTGATCATACTTGCATTGAAATGTGCATGTATATAGGGTAAATATAGATGTAGTTGTCACTGAAGAGATTTTTCCACTATTACTGTAATGCTGTATATGTACTGTTGAAACACCTGGCTGTCATTTCAGTGAACAACCTACCCAGGTGTTTGTTGTTTGTGCCCCGTTACCACATATACAAAAGGGGCCACCTTTGGATTGGCATTTGCATTCTTTAGCCTTGGTGGGGAAAATGGATGCAGCCAGAGGCAGAGGAAGAAGACATCGTGGAAGAGCAAGAACAGTTGTGTCTGGTGAAATCAGAGCCACAGTCATTGATCATGTGGTAAATTATGGTCTGTCCCTGAGGGAATCAGGTTGAGGGTTCAACCAAACTTGCCTAGATCCACAGTCGCTTCAATAGTGAGGATTTTCAGGCAAACCAACAAGTACTATACAGTATTTACAGCATTCTGACTGAAGGAGTTCAATTGATGTGTATATTACAGCAGTACTGTGATTTGAGAAGTCTCCAGAAAAAGCAGATGTATCAGTGCACATTTGTCTTTGACTCACTACAGGACCCAGCGGTTACCTCACACAGACTCACAGGGGGAAGGGGAAGAATGTTTACACCTCAACAGGAGGATACAATAGTTGGGATGGTCATTGTCAACAACAGCATCAGGCTAAGAGAAATACGCAACAACATAACCGCAGACAAGAACATATTTCCAAACATTGACAGTGTAAGCACTACAACCATTTCAAGAGTGTTACAGAAACATCAGATCAGGATGAAACAGTTGTACACTGTCCCCTTTGACAGGAACTCTGAGGGTGTCAAGAAACTCAGGTACCAATATGAAGTTTATGAAGGTATATGTGAAGGTTTAGGACCACCACCCACATGAACAGATGTCACTTCTAGATGCAATGGCTGCTGGGTGTATGACATAACAGTGGAACACATCCAGGGCTGGATAAGGCATGCAAAAAGATGTTTTCCTCGGTGTATAGCAAGAGATAACATTCGGAGTGATGTTGATGAAAATCTATAGCCAAATGCAGAGGACAGGATGGATGGGCCAGGCCAACAGTAGACTTCTGATACTGATAGGCAGACAATATATGTGCGAATTATTGTATATAGTGGAAATATTGCTATTTGGTATGTATTTGTTATTGATTGTAATGTATTTTGAGTAATTGATTGTATTGTATTTTTCTTTTCTGAATTACAGCATATTGCACTGTGAGAACAAACGTCAAAATACTGTAAACCCTCTGAAGAATACTGTTGCTTTTGTGATTTGTTTCTTTATCATATATTGTTTTACATTACACAGTAAAAATTGTTATTCTGGGTTTCCAATATAGTAAAACATTCATTCATTTACAGTTTACTGTAAATTTCCCACACTCAGTCATGACATCTATTATGAGAGGCAAACCAACAGATCAAAAGTTTCTTTAGCTGCTTGGCTTGAAATATTTGTGGATGCAAAAATAGAGGAAAGGGAAACACATAATATATGTATTTAGCAATGCTCCATGTTGTTTGTGTTTTGCAGTTCATTGAACATTGAGTGACAAAGTAGTCTTATGGGAGAAATATGCTATAGTTATGGCAGCATGAGTCACTTTTGGGTGAAATATTAAGTGTTTTGGTGGTTGAAGTGCATTTTGCACCAAAGGTTAACTGATGTGCTCAAGTGCGTGTTTCAAAAGCACACTGTTTGAAGAGTTTTGAAAAAGTGGACATGGTATTGAATCAAGTGTGAAAACGATTGTAAAAAACTGTAATGTGAAATGCTGTATTTGCTTTATGCCAGATGTAATGGGACCCGCTTCAGCCAAAAAGTTCCAATTTTGACTCATCAGTCCACAGACCATTATTCCAAAAGGCTTGGGCATCATCCAGGTGCTTTCAGATTTTTTTAGATGCTGTGGCAGGATCTGAGCAGATTTACCAATTAAAGCAGTTCTACATAGAATAATGGGCTAAAATAAGAGGTAGGGTTTGGTTGCAACTATTGCAAAAAATATGACTAATTATTGATAAAGGAGGTGCAACAAGTTATTCATTTTCAGGGGGCAATTATCTTTTTTACAGGGGTGATTTGAGTGTTTGATAACATTTTTCAGGAAATAAATGAAATAGTCATTTTAAAAAATGTGTTTTGTATTTACTCAGGTTTCCTTTGTCAACTATAATATTTTGCCTAAATGTCTATTACCATTCAGTGTGCCAAATATTAAATAATAGAGGAAATCTCAAAGGGGGGCAAATACTTTTTGAAATTACTGTACAACATGAGTGACACCAAAATGCCACTTAATGTTTTAATTGATGCAAGTGATTCAGACTCCTCACTATCTTCAGACATGTGTAAAATAGTGTAGGCTTCTTTATTAGTGATTCAATGGAATCATTCTGATATTTTTAAAATAAAAAGATGTATTCCCCCAAACAAAATGGTTTTACAATTATTGGCCCTGGTTTAATACTTTGTGCAAACACCCCTGGCAAAGATGAATGCCATGAGTTTTCCTATAATTTGTGAGAAGACTAGCGAACACATTTTGAGGGATTTTTGACATTCTGATATCTTTGAGTTTGTGCTTATGAACCCCCCTCTTTTTGCTCAGTTCAGGATTTAAGTCTGAAGACTGTGATTGCCATTGCAGAATGGATGTTGTTTTCACTTAACCATTTCAGTGGGGAATTTGATGTATGTTTGGAGTCACTGTCCTACCTATGACCAAATTAATTTTTTGTGCCATTGATCTTACATAGTGCCCCAGGTCCACTGGCAGCAAAATATATCCAAAACATCAACAACCTACTTCCATATTTGTTCGTTTTCAGGACACAGGATAAATTAACCAATCCCAAGCCGGAAATTCACCGAATACATGCTTTTATTCAGGGAAAGGCAGATTAAACAGGCAGGAGTCAATCGCCAACAGACAGAAACAGCAGGGATAATCAGAGACATAGTCGATGTCACAAGCGAGAGTCCAAACACAAAAGGGCAGGATCCCAAAAGTTAGGGGTAGGCTACACAAAACCAGTCGAAGCACGAACCAGACCATCAGAAACCTGCTGGAGATAATGTGATAAACACATTACAATCGGGTAAAGAACTGACAAAAATGTACAAGTATATATACACAGGTAAATTAAGTGAACCGGTGTGAGTGCGTGAGTGAGTGTGAATCAATGAATGATATGACCATGGAAAGAGAAGGTGGAAGAAAACACAAACACAGGACAATAAACAGAAAACGCCAAACAGAGAAGACCATGGAGTATGACAACAGTAGGTATGAGGTGCTTCTCCTTGCATGCATTCCTCTTCTGCCACCAAGCATGCTGATGGTGTGTATGGCCAAAACATTCTATTTTGGTCTCATCTGACCATATCACTCTCTTCCACTCATAATTCCAAGGAGGTCTACAAACTACAGATACTTGGTTTTGTTTATTGTGCTCAGTAAGGGCTGTCTTCACGCCACCCTTCCAATCTCAGCAATTCATAAACTGCAATCCTTGGGTTATTTATGGCCTCCCTCACTGTTCTTGGGGACAACGTGTACTTGTGTCCTCTGCCTGGCACGTCTCCATGTGTTTAACTTTTTTATTATTATTATTATTATTATTATTATTATTATTATTATTGCCCTTACAGTGTTAACTGCTATGTTTAACCAGCTTGTGACAGTCAATTCCATTGACATTTTCTTTGACAGTTCTTTTGACTTGCTGATATATGACAAAGGGGTTGTGGGTGTTTGTTACCTCATGTTTATACTCTAGTGAAACAAGAAGTGATGTAATTACATAATATAGTTCCTTTAGACTAAGATTAACTAAATTAAGTAAAATTGTATTGCCAATTTCACTCTTTCGATTTTATATACAATAATGTTTGCGTGCCAATAATTTTGAATATTGGTGAACATTGATATGTCAAAAATATTTTGCTAGTGCATAAAGGTTTATGGATTTTGAAAAATAGTATTTGAATAGCATAGGCATGTTCAGTCTGATGATGTCTGAAGAAGATTTCCTGGAACAAGTGAGTCCATGCCACTTCAGCTTATATTTGCTGGAATGCACATACATACGAAAATGCAACGTTAAGATATAAAATAGGTAAACATTAAAATCAGCTAACGTTTGCTACTAAACTACTGTAAATAATTAAATGAAGATTTTACAGGCAGCAGTGTGGCCTTACTGTATTTCTCTTTTACAGCAGGAGAACTGTAATATATTACAATATGGAAAACATAGTTTATTGCCATACAATACAGAATTAATACAATAACTATTGTATAAGCACTTGCAGTAGGGCAGTAGCTAGCTCGTGCTGGTGGAATAGCCTACGGAACGTTCGCGTCCCTGTAGCCTCAATGCTAGCGGACATGCTTTGAAAGTGCGCTCATAAAACAACCATTGCATTTCAGCTTATAATGATATTTTTGTTATAATCATTAGACCGTGTACAAGTCTAATTTTTATAACAATGCTCCAATTACTTTAAAATATTTAAAATAGAATGCGATGAGCATTTTATACCAACATGCAAGAAAGTGCTTATGCTGCACCTGAATCCGTGGAAAGATTTGGAACATTTTTCTGATATAAATTTGCAGTTAGTTTATAGAGACGCGATCTGTGGAATACATTTATCATACAATATGAGGAAAACCTATTGCTTAGAATTATATTTCTTTCAGGTCAACATTCTTGGGAGAGCCGGGCAGGAACACTATGCAATGTCTCAGAATTACCACGAGGTGTCAGTGATGAATCATTGACGCAACCGTACATGAATGAGTTAATTTAATTCAACACCTATGGCTCACGTCTGTGCTTAGTTTTCTTTCTTTTCGTTTCATTATCTCTGATTACGAAGAATGCGATGTATAGGAGCTGTAGGAAAATGAAATATATTTAAGTATAAAAAGCTTAAAACATATTTCTGTCTTCAAGGTGGTGGTTATAATGAATAAATTGGTTGATTAGTAAATGTATTTCATTTTATTTATTTTTAAAACTAATTTTCCAACTTATACATTTCATTTTGTCACAATCACAAGAAGGCAAGTGTAACCCAGGAAGCAGAGAGGAACAATAGTTATTTGAGTCCTACCCTGAAACTTGTCCAATTGTGTCTTAGTTATCTCCATGGAAGCTTACTATTGGACTTACACTCACTGAGCACTTTATTAGGAATACGTATACACCTACTTATTCATACGATTATCTAATCAGCCAAACGTGTGGCAGCAGTGCAATGCATACAATCATGCAGATACAGGTCAGTAGCTTCAGTTAATGATTACATCAACCACCAGAAAGGGGAAAAATATGATCTAATTGGCTTTGACCATGGAATGAATGTTGGTGCCAGACAGGGTGGTTTGAGTATCTCAGAAACTGCTGATCTCCTGGGAGACACACAACTGTCTAAAGTTTGCAGAGAATTGTGCAAAAAACAAAAAACATCCAGTGAGCATTAGTTCTGTTGGTAAAAACACGCTGTTAATGAGAGAGGTCAGAAGAGAATGGCCAGACTGGTCAAAGCTGACAGGAAGGTGACAGTAACGCAAATAATCACACATTACAACAGTGGTATGCAGAAGAGCATCTCTGAACACGCAACGCATCAAACCTGGTGTGGTGGATAGGCTACAACAGCAGAAGACCAATAAGTAAAAAAATAAGTCAAATAAATACCTAATAAAGTGCTCACTCAGAGTATATGGACTGTATTATGCAAACACACATACACACACACACACACACACACACACACACACACACACACACACACACACACACACACACACATTAATATACTGATAATATAATATATTGAGCTATTCATGAGTGAACAATATTGCAATACCGGTACCTTACTCTGCAATATATTTATTCGTTCTGATCCTTAATTATTGGCTAAGACAGAACAGCAATTGCGGAGCACTTGTGTTAATACTGCTAATGTGGCAAACCATGCCTTGGGCTTTCTAGCACTAAGCCCTCTTTCTGGTACACATCCAGGTAATGTGATTAACTCCCCACAGCACGTCTATTGCATGGCTCTGTGCTCCCAAAGACGCCTTTCTTCTCCTGAAAAATTCATCATTATAGTGTACTGTGGTGAAAGGTGTGTAGCCCACAAGAGTGTGTTTTGAATGTAAATATGTCCTCAAATTGTAGCTTTAATTAAATATATAGGTAATATGTCAGTCATGATTGGGACACTTAAAATTGTTAATAAAAATGTTGACAAAGCCATGGGCATTACAGGCTTCATCAACATATATTTGGAATTATAAAACCACCTTAACCACGTGCATTATTCCATTTTTAGACAATTGGTGGTGTAATAGGGGACATGTGGAGAAGGTGTTCTCGGCTGTTTTTTAAAAAGATCATCCTTATTATAAAATATCTTCCTGACGAGCGTGAGTATTGTAATAGCCTGTTCGATATTCATTTGTTCTGTGTACGCACAGGACACATTTTTATTTTATACCAAATTAAATTATTTAGGAGAAGGTGTAAGGTGTAATGTAACACAACACTTCCGGAATGCACAAAAGAGTGCACGACAAAAGTTTTGAAGGCAAATGGTGGCAAAACTGGCATTGCGCTTTGGAGAGGTATTGTAAAACCTTGATAAATTTGTTGCATTGCCTATCATACAAAATATAATTTTGTAACTTCATCCTTTACATCATCATTTCAATAGAACTGTCTTTCTGTTCTATGCAAGTAGCATTCGAGGTGGGCAGCAACATTTTCGTGGTTATAATTGGGGGGGAGGGGGGGGCGAAAGTAACGGGAAACTGCTTCTCGATATAATAAATATAATTAAAAGTAATAATATGGTATAGTGATACTATTTCAGAGGGTTTGTGTCGCAATTATAATTATATTTGTTGAAATTAGTACCATACTGGCTTTTAATCCTATTAATTAAAACGCTTCCCTGATTGGACGGATAGTTAATCCCAGTGGGCTACACTTTCCTACTAACGCGCAAGTGGCACGGAGAACGAGTCACAATCTGCCCAGGGCGAGGGCAAGACGCACTGCGAGGAATCGTCAAGATTACATTCGTTAACTTTCTTCGATTCGTCTTAGGCACATTCAGACTTGTACATAACAGGCAAATACGCCTTTAGATGTAAGTGACCTCGTGTAAGCGTAAGAAAATAAGTAACAAGGAAAGGTTTTATTCACAGGCTGCAATTTTTGAAAGCCTGTTAGACAGAGACAGGAGACTTCGATTAGACATATAACACACAGCGGAGAAGACAGAGGATAAGTTTCGATATACTCGAATTACTTTTAAAAAAATGAACGTTGGGGAAGAGAATCTGCTGAAATCTATCAGCAACGATACTTTGCTGGATCTGACTCAGCGCTACGGGCAGTCAGCTTTCGGCTTTGGTGCTGGCCATGGTGCTGGAAGTCCCGGGCGCTATCCTCTTACACCGGCTGCAGATTTCCTCTCCGGTCAGACGGCGAAATCCACCGAGAGCGGCGGGGAGCAGACCAGTGACGACGACGACGGTTTCGACCCTCTAGATCCCCGGAAGAGAAGTTCGGGGTTCGACGACGACAAACATTCTGGCTCCCTCGGAAAGAAGCCTAAAGAGCAGAGGTCGCTGCGCTTAAGCATCAATGCACGGGAGCGTAGAAGAATGCATGACCTCAATGACGCCTTAGACGGCCTGAGGTCTGTGATCCCTTATGCTCATAGTCCATCCGTGAGAAAACTATCCAAAATAGCGACATTGTTGCTGGCGAAGAACTACATTCTCATGCAGGCGCAAGCTCTGGAGGAAATGCGAAGGCTGGTGGCTTATTTGAACCAGGGACAGACAATTACGTCGCCCATTCCGACGGCACTGGCTCCATTCGGACAAGCAGCTGTGTATCCATTCACGGGTACAGCTCTAGCCACTTGCGCAGAGAAATGCACTTCTTACTCCGGGACACCTTCAAGTCTCTTCAAACACTGCAACGACAAGCCTTGACTCGACCTCGTCACTCACTTTTGCCCGCAACATCTACATGGTGGTCCCTCCGCTTATTGAAGTTATTCTGTTGGAAATTTTTAGTTTAATACGTACTCCTAAATTAAATAACTGCTACAATGTTTCATCCTGATTTCTCAAACGATGACACATACCTTTATAATGAAATGATTGAATAATTTTGGGAATGAGCATTCAAATCGCTGTTAACCTTAAAGCTGTGCGTCTTTTTATCACTGGCTTTCTCTCTTTTGAATAATTTGCATCCACACTTTGTAGAAGGTATTACTGTAATGGGTTGTTGATCATGCTCAGCTGTCCAGCTCGAAAGATATGTCAGCGCCTTGTATGTATGTACTAGATACCGAAAAACAGTTTCAGTGGTTTCCATTTAGTAAACAATATGTGAACTATGCAACATTCTGACCAGATACAGAAAGGAGTTTACTGTACGAGGAATACATTACTGTCACTGATATCCTGCTACTGTGCCACTGCTAGAGGTGTGTTCGTCGGTATTTCTAATTATGAAAGACGACTCTCATGACAAAGGTTCAAACTATGTGGAAAAAATCTATATATAGTGTAATATATATTTTTTGAAAATATGTATTGAGGATGTTGACTTTGTTATTGCACAATTCACTTGATTGTATTGTACTGTGGAAAACTACTTGATAAAAGAATGGATATCAAGGTACCGGTTACAAAAAAAAAAAAAAAAAACTGACAAAACGTGGTTGTGGTGAGACATTGAATTTCATATATTGTTTATATGTCTTTATAATTAAACATATATATGCTTGATAGCTGACTTGTCCATATTTCTTGAAAACGGCTTGTTTCACTTTTACCTATATGCACAACTTGTCTAAGCAAAATGTAATTCATTGTGACAGTCTTCTGACCAGTCCATATTGCCTTTTACTCCAAAAATGACGCTTTATAGTAATCATACAAACTGAGTAGAATATATTCTGAGAAAATACAACAACAACAACAACAACAGCAATAATAATAATAATAATAATAATAATAATAATAATAATAATAATAATAATAATAATAATATATCACACACTGTTTCCAACTTTGTTAATAGGAATGCAATAATTTCGAACTTCTAATTAAGATGCACGTAGACAAAAAATCTATGTCAGTCTCGCGGGATTACATTAGTTAAGAACACTTTTGACGTGATTTGGACATTAAAAACATTTAACTTTACATTTATAAATAGGCCTACACATAGTACAATATTCAGCGTTAAATCAACTCTTCGAGAGTACGAAATATGGTCCCTATTGGAACACAGGACATTTAGTGTGGGACACTTTAATGTGGTCAAATTAAACGGGAGCTAGGCTAAATTCACTGGAACGGCAAATAAGTGATAACGCAATGACTGACTGAATTTGAAGCATGGGATATAAATCACAGTAATTTCATCCCCAACAATATTAATTAAATAGTGCATATTGTGACATTAAGATCCTAACACGAGATTAGCAAAAACGTAGCATAGGCAACAAGTAGCCTCGTCTTTTAGTTTTCGGACTTGGAATGTTTGATAGCCTATAGCTTATTTCCTAAATCCTAGATGCTCACTTCAAAAAAGCATATTCAATTTTGTGGACTGACAAGCCACTGTAAACGGACAAACCACAATGTTGTGACCCATTGCTTTCTGTCGGGCTGATGTTGACAGGCCAGGGCGCGAGGGACCTTGGCCTGTCAAGCTTCCGTGTAGTCTATACGTATTCCAATTCCGACCTGTGTCCCCAGAATAGATTATTCGTGACTGTTTGTGGTTTCTTTTGAACTTGATAAATCAGAACCAAAGGAATTAATTCGCAGTCAATAACGATGATAGGCTATAGGCCTACAGTACGAAAAAGTTTGAAGAGGCCAAATGTTACCAAATGCCGAGACATTTGTTCGCAACTAGCAGGGTGTTTTAAAATGACATACTTTAGCACATCAGAAATGACAATTATTTGAAGGATTATTGGCACTGTTTTTTTCGGTTTTCAGACTAGGCTAAGTAAACATATTCAGATGAGGATAGTTAACAAATAGGCTATTCAAAGGAAACTCGACAAACGTTTTTGGGTTGTAGACCTATTGTTTTGACAGATGAAAGTAAGTTAATTTGAATAGTAGTAATAGTTGAAAAACTAATACTAAGAACAATGTTGACGAACATATCATTTAAGGTTTGATTTTCCAATCCAACGGTTTGATTGCAGTTACCATGCTCGGTTTGAAGCCATGTAATTTTAGTCTTCAGCAACGAGCAAACGTAACATTATAACATTATAGCAATAAAATACAAATACATCGTTCAGAAATCCAGCATCGCCTGCAACATCCTTTGTATAGAACGTTTAAATAATTTTGCAAATGAAGCAAATATTATTTCAACACGTTTTACTTAGAAGTGTTAACCTATGTAGGCCTATTACGTGCATGGGTGACTGCATGAAGTAGGCCTGTACGATCACAGGGTTTCGAAACATGAAACATGTTTAATTTCCTGAATGTGGTCTAGTAGTAGTAGTAGTAGTAGCAGCAGCAGCAGTGATAGTAGTAGTAGTAGTAGTAGTAGTAGTAGTAGTAGTAGTAGCCTTATAATAATAATAATAATAATAATAATAATAATAATAATAATAATAATATATTATTAGTATTATCATTATTATTATTATTATTATTATTATTATTATTATTATTATTATTATTATTATAAGGCTACTACCTGTGCTTTCAGATAGACTATTTAACTTGTAAGTAGGTGTGCCATGTCTTCGTTGCAACTTTCAATGAGACCACAAACTGGAACCAGGTGATGTTTAGCTACATCTCTGACTTTGATCGAGATTGTTCAATACGTGATGGCGGAGGACCTAAATAAATGAGTCATATTTTTCTCTGCATCGCCCTACTGACTCATCAGGCACAAACGGTTGCAGTCCCACCGCTATCACACAATTTAGTTAGATGTCATAACAGCAAGCCATCTATATGGCATCTCGGATTGGCGCTAACTGACATATGACACGCTGGCAAGCTTACGCGGCAGTTAAAAAATGATTATGACAAACTCCGATGCTATTTTATTTGCTTTCGTCTGCCGTCGATGAGTTGTTAGATATGGTAAGTTAAATCAGATAAAAAATTGTGACACCCCCTGTACTGTTGACAACAACTGATATGCATGTAGGCTTCGTATTTAAAATCGTAGATCTTTTCGATTTTATGATAATTTGTCAGTTTAGGTAATGTTACAAAAGTTTTTACATCACTTTCTTCTGTTACATTTTCTCACAACGCAGAGTTGAACTTTCAATATCGGTGACATTTTATCCTAAATGGTACCTAATTGAATGATGAATAAGGAAAACCCTTCTTTGTACACTCACTGTTTATTTGAGTAGGTTAGACCTGTTTTGAGAAGGGGACTGCAGCGACAAATAGTTTCAGTGCATTATAGCAAAATCTCAGTTGATCAGACGTCCAGGACATATCATCAGAGTATAGTATTAAGATGCTGCCCTTATATAAACACCTGCAGTACATGCCACTGTGGGAAATGGCGTCTCTCTCTCTCTCTATCTCTCTCTCTCTCTCTCTCACACACACACACACACACACACACACACACACACACACACACACACACAAGTATTATATCATTGTAGAAGCTATTCATGAAGATTATAGTATGTTTTGTCATTTTCTACAGTTCAACGATACAGAGCAAAAAATATATACCCATAACTCTTCAAAAAGATTTTGACAGTGCTGCTTGAATTAATTAAGCGTTTAGAAAAGAAACGTCTCCAAGATTCATCCTGGCACCTTTCACAGAACAGAATTTTCTCACACATATACACACTAGAGTGGATTGCAAAATTCAGTCATGCCAGGAGGAGGGGACTTTGTAAAATACAAATGTGTAAAAGCCACCGCCCAGACTTGCTGCTAATGGGCTCTACAATGCTCAGCCCACTGGTATTAAATGAAATCATATAGCTATAACAGTGTGACCGGACAAAAGAGCCAGTGTATGCCTTTGCCCTGGAGGACGTAATGGGTGGCTTTGGGAAATGCTGAGCCCTCCATTTTATTTCTCCTACAGCGGCTGGGCCCCATTCTCTTCCCCTTCACCTTCAGTAGTTTTCAGTGAAGTGGGTAAGCAGTTGTTTCGTAAGGGCCATGTGATCCACTGCGACGTTGCTGCTAGTGAGGCGGGATGGGCCAGGACCTTCATTTGTTTCTTTAATCAGGGGGGGGGGGGGGGGGTGCTGCAGCCAGGCAAGCGTTTGCCTGTGGCCACAAAGCACCTGACAGCACACATTTTAACTGTCCGCTGTTATGCAGCAGTAGAGCCGTAGTTCACAAGAAAGGAGGAAGGGTATTTAAAAATGCATCAGTATAGTTTCCTAATCTTTTAACATTGTGCTGTGATTTTTGCTGATATGGGAGAGACTAAGGCACTGATGAACAAGCCAAAATGGCGTTAAGATGATGGGTGCGAACGTGTTGGGCTGGGAGGAGAAAAAAAGGTCAGATGGGCATGTGCGACCATGGAGCAAGGCAGCATCTCGACTCGTCCCAGCCATTCAGTCTGACAGAGATGACAAACAGGGCGCCCATTACCCTGATAGACCCTAATTCCTGTAATGGTCCCAGCTCAGGCATAGACTGGTGGGGGACTTTTCCAAGCACGGAGACGTGGAGATATGTGCGAGGGAAAATAGAACTGCACCCCCATCTGCCCCCTCCCCCACCCCCCTTCCACAGCTGATGGGAGACCCATTCTTTGTGGATCAGAGGAGTCGTTCATTAATAAATGACAAAAGCGATGTAATTAACCATCAATAATCCACCGTGCAGAGATTTGGGTGACAGGGAGGTGGGCTGAATCCTGACTGTGTCTGATAAACACATGGGAGTAGATGAAGACGTATTCACATCCTGCAGAAATAAACTGCAGAGATTATCTCTGTTTTACTCATTGTGTCAATCTATAAACTATGATCAACACAGGAGCTTGTACTGTCTACTGTTGCTCATGTTTTCACAGTTACGCAGTCATTTAAGGTGTTTTCAATTCAACCATTCCTTATTGGCTTGACAGAATGTTACTTTGACAAAAAAGTTTTTACAAAGCAAATATCTATCACATGTCATTATCACAGTGCACATTGTGCTTAAATAATGAGTGCGTGTTTGTTTGTCCAAGCCATTTGCATTCCTTCAAGTCATACTGCAACCCAGCTCAGCTCATAGTCATTCTCTACCCCATTCAGTCCTGCTATACAAGCAAAAGTAGACCCAATACATGCTGTATACATGCAGAGAGCACTTTATTGAGTATTTATTGGACTTATTTTAGACTTATTGGTCTTGTGCTGCTGTAGAACTGCTACTCACTGGACGTTTTTAGTTTTTTGCACTATTCTCTGCAAACTCTATCGACAGTTGTGAAAATCACAGGAGATAAGCAGTTTCTGAGACACTCTGTCTGGCACCAACAATCATTCCATGTTCAAAGTCACTTCAAGATCACATTTCTTCCCCATTCTAAAGTTTGGTCTGAACAACAGCTGAACCTCTTGACCACATGATTGGCTGATTAAATATTTGCATTAACAAGCCAGTGTACACTTTACCTAATAAAGTGCTCACCACTGTATGTCACAGCTTTATAGAGACCATCACACACTTCCACAGAACAGAAATCACAGAAATCTCTCAGAGAAAATGTAAAAGTCTGATTTAAAATCAGCAAAAACCTGCTACCGAACCCACAAAGAGAACCTGTAAAAAGTGGTAAAAAAAATGGAAAGAAAAAGAATAGAAGATCAATACATTTTTAATATTATTATCAGAATAGAATGTATGCTTCTACTGTTCAAAATTTTGGGCAACTTGCTGATAAAAACACAATGCCATTGCCTGCTCTAGTGTCTGTGCTGGCTTTATCCTTCTTGGTTAGTGGTTGGGTTGGGTTTCATTAAATCCATTTTTGTCCATTTGCTTGGCAGAGATCCTCCCCCAGATGGACTAACTTGGGGTATTTCAGTATACAGGGCATTCAATATTAAAAACAAAATACTCTACCCCTACACACAAGAAAACACCCAAAACATCCCTGATCCTGCCCTGCACATATAAGCACACATGCACACACAGTCACACCTTATGCCATGAGGTGGACTTCATCCAAATAATTAACCTGGACAACAGAAGCTAATTCAAACAGTATAAGTGATCAGAAAGCACATGTTTGGATCACTTACTGTAAAAGTACAATTTACTCAGACTCAGAGGTTGCAAATACATAGATTAGCTTGTGGTGCACAATGAAGCCAGAGATACTGGAATCATAATAGAGTCATATATCTAGATTCATAAGCAAATGCCAAGCAAAGATAAGTGGAGTTCGTTCTTGTTCACTTGGGTTCAGAATGACTCTGTTCAGTGTCTCTCCAGGCAGTTCCCCTCTCATTATGCTGTCTGCTGGCACACGTGCCTGCCTCCATTCTCTCACTATTTCAGACAAGAGCATCACAGACTGACAGTGCACTGTCCAAAGTCCAGCAGACTCCTTCTGTCTGACCACCACCAAATTAAGGGATCATTTCATTTAGCGCTGTCAGAACATGGAACATGGGAGAATAACGTAGAAGCAGGGACACGCCTAAGAGCGTTTTTGTGCCACTGAGAAATGGCCGGTTCCCTCAGCAGTCACAATCTGAAATATTTATCCAATCTGAAAGTGGAAATTCACATTATTTTGGCTAAGGACCATTGGGGCTGTTTTTCACACAGATAACAGGCCTGTTTTTTAGAGCTGTAAGCATGGTTTTTTGGGCAGAGGAGAGGACGGGGAGACAGGAAGCAGGCTTCTCTGCCCATGAGTCAGGGTCTGAGACGGAGCTCGGCAGCAAATGAAAGGGAAGATTAATAGCATTTATCACAGCAGATAGACTCACGCTTTCCTAATTAAAATTGTTAGAACATGCATGCGGCCAAGGATCAGTGGCTTTTAATGAGGACCTTGTAGGCTGATTTGGGTCTAATTTTCTGCTTAATAAGGCTGGTTTAAAAAGTAATTTTGGAGGGATGTGACTCTTTTAAACCTGCTCATTATCAATAATAGTGGTTCACTTAAGTACTTCAGGAAACGTTGTGTTTAATTAATATAGCACTGGCACATGGATTAGCTGACAGACTGGAAGGGAGAGAGGGGGAGAAATTGATGAAGAACTTTCAAGGACACTGATTTCATTAAGCAGCTTCATTACAATCTAAATAAGTGTCTAAACGGTGTCATTTTAAAGCCAGAGACTCTTTCACATTGTTCGTTATTATATTACCACATGCAGTAACTGGTGGAAATATTTTATGTAAGGACTGATCACAAAGTTCTACTGGTCTTAATAAAATTCTTGGCAGTTTATAATGAGAATCTGATATACAGTGTTGTCTGATATACCGCTTTGTTTGATTAGTAGATTCTGCTTGAAATTCAAATTGTGTTCCCTGATGACAATACTTAATATTACATCTATTAATACTATTTTTATTGTAGGGGATGGAAGGTGGATTTGGCAGGCAGAGATGATATTATTTCATTTATTACTACCAGTAGACTATCACAACTCTATTTTGTTATTCTTCCTCTGCATGCAGCAATAATGTCCTTGAAAGTTTCATTTAAAAGGGTATTCAATTTTCCTTGTTAACAAATAATTTACTATTATAACTGAATTCCAGTCACACAAATGTTTCCTAATGTTTTTTTTGGTTTTTTGCTTGTTTGTTTAAAATAAAATATTCTTGATGCTCTGGTTCCGAAAGGTTCTGAAAGAGGTTTTACATAATAACCATAAAATCAGTTACTGAAAGAGAAATACAGAAGTATGTATGATGCACTGAATTAAGTATTCAGTGACATATGATGTGAATACATTATTATTATTATTATTATTATTATTATTATTATTATTTCTGTCACTCAGGTGTGAAATATATATTTATCTGCCTGTTTTTTCACCTGGTCTGCTGAACTGGGAGGGCCAAGAGCAAGCTTAGGAGGGGCTCTGATAAGCCTTGACTTACACTCTGAAATGATGTGTATCCGTCTACTGCGGATTGCTAAAGACTCACAAAGCTTCTTTATCCCATTGCTGTAATCAGCTTACGGCCCAGCTTCAATGTTCAATATCTGTATCAGCGGAAAGTGGTTGATTTCTAAAGGTTTACTGCTGACTCAATCCAAGGGATTTTAGTTTCTTCCTTTATTTTGTTCTATGACCTCTTGCAATTAGAAGAACAATCAAATGATCAGCTAGTGTGATGCTTATAGTACAGCCATGGTTAGGTTTATAAGCAGACATTCTCTCTGCCGTGTGGGTTAGATACAGACATTCTCTCTGCGTTGTTGGTTAGTTACACACCCTCAGTAATGTGAGTTAGGTACAGACATTCTCTCTGCGTTGTGGGTTAGTAACACGCCCTCTGCAATGTAAGTTAGTTACAGTCATTCTCTCTGTGCTGTGGGTTAGTTAGGACCAATCAATCTCTTCCTGTAAATGGAAGGCCATTTAAGCTGTCTTTTAAATGCAAATAATAAGACGGCAAGACGTACTGTAAGAGGTGATGAATTGTGAATTGTATTTTGTGATGAATCACAGCATGATAAAATTGATCCTACTAATCGCAGGGCTTAAATGAATACTATATATATATATATTAATACTATATATATAAATACATTATTATTTTTATTTTTATTTTTTATTAGTTTTTAACTGCTGATTTTGTGTAGTCGCACTTCTGCTGTGGCGGTGATACCGTGGAGTGGTATTGTGAGAACTGGTCCCCCATTTTTAAAGTCATAGGTTTTTTAAAAATCAGATTAGACACTCTTTTAAAAACCATGCATGTGGTGAAGGTTTTTTTTTTTGTGAAGAGTGAAGGTTTTTTTATGTGTGAATGCTGGCCTGATATTTCATCTACATATGGAGGCTCTCAAACCAAAGCACAGGACAGAGAAGTCCAAATGCTGCAATCACACATTGTAAATCTCCAACTGGCCGTCCTCACTGTTACTTCTCCCCTCAACTAATCATCCACACAAGTACACTAACAATGTTACATCATGTCCACTCTCATCTTCAATATGGTGTCTTGATTTTGGAAGCCTCACCGGGGCAAAGCAGCACATGATTAATAGCGATGTGGGACCATGAATAGAACAGTCTTATTGATGGGTGACCTGTGTGCAAAATGTTGGGGGTGGGGGCAGATTTACTGTGACCCAACACTTCTGAAATAACTAGGATTTTCCATCCAATTGAGAAACTACCAGCTTCTCACAATATCCAAGTTTGTCCTAATCTATTCATACCATTCAGACCTTTACCATCATGATACATGATACAGCTCATTCTACAGCAATTTGGACAGCCATTAACTATTTATACCTTTTCTAGTCTGATTTATCTGTGTATCTTGTAATATCTGTGTAATAAATGTGTAGTCAGGAAGGTATATGTATATATTCCATTAATTCGTTTTCCTGGTGATGACTAGGGAAGAGACCTGATATACACTTGAGCAATATATTCAGAACTGCATAAGCTGTCACACTGTTGTGCTCCCCGGTCATAGCCTTTTCTGTTTTCTGCCTGGTTTCTTGTGTCTCTTGTCCTAGTTCGCTTTCCATAGTCATTACTTTGCCTGTGTCTTGTTACCTGTTTCCCTGCACCCGCACCTGTTAGTCATTTTGGTTAATTTGTCTGTGTATTTATACCTGACTGTTTGCCTAGTTTATTTACCAGATTGTCATGTGTCTTGACCGTACTTTCCAGCGGTTTTCTGCCTGCCTGCTCTGTGTTCCGACTCCCTTTGTGTACCCTGACTTCTAGTTTTTGGATTTGCCTTCTGTTCTGTGTCTGATTACCGGTTACCGAACTTTGCTTGGCCTTTTCGATTTAGATTCTTGGATTATATTCGGTACCTTTGCCTATTTGGACTGCATTCCCGTGCTTGGACCTTTACTTGTTATTTTGGTCAGGAACTTGATTATCTCTGCTGCACCTGTTTGCCTGCATTCGACCCTGCCTGTCATTTAATGAAGACGTCTATTCTGCCTACTTCTGGGTTGCAATTGATTCTTCAGTCCCTACACTTCATATAAGCAAATATCCAGTTGTGGAACTTAAATGGATTGTATGTGTGGATTGTATATATTGTATGTATGCTGTATAGCTGAGTAAGAGTATCTGGTAAATGCATAGTATGTAAAAGGGGAAGAAAATTTGTCCTCCCACCACTTTGCACTCTTGGTTGTTTAAAGACAGTGTCGTGAAGTATGTCACTAATCCTGAGGCTGTAGAGTTGGACCTGCTTTTATATGGGCACCTTTGCAGGGCCACATATTATTATTCTACTGCTGTGTCTGTGAAATGTTCATGGTTGTGTACTTTGTCATTTAAATTATTGAGATTCTGTCATCTGGTCGATTTTCCTTGCGATTGTGCTAGCACCGCATATGAAGAACCCCAACAGCTTTTTGTTTTTAGATTTTCTTTGATTTAGATTGTAAATGCAGTCTTGAGCTCCTTGTGTTCACTGTAATTTCTGGCAAACCTCCACCTCTCTTGGCGGAACTCCGGTGCAAGTTTAGGATGGCCGGGGGGTCCAGTCACATGGCCATCACACTGCTGCGCTATCAACCCACTATACACATTCTGAGCCAGAGAATGCCAACTAAGAAATGACCTCATGCACAGTAGAGCATGCTATACTTTGTACCTCATAGCAAGTACCCTCATTAGTCATTGTAAAGTTTGTGTCACATGCAAACACTGTGTCCACTAGCATTTAGCTTCTCTATTTGTTAGCATTTGATACTCATGCCACTCATAGGTTTCTGTTCTTGTGCCGTTTTTTTGTCTGTTTCAAAGTTACATTGAGCTCTTGCTTAATGCCTGGTTTTGCATAAGAGACTAAGTGGTTTCTAATCCATAAAGCGGAATCTCATGTCAGATTTTGTGGTAGAATGCAGAATGGGCAGCACCTCTGATTGTTTTAATCATCACAATGGAACCCACTTACATGATTTTGAATGACTTGTTGACACCATTAAAACGGCTGCATGTATCAGGTACCCTCAGAGGATTTGAAGGCCTTAATCTGTACTTTATGGTATTATTCTTTGGAAATATCTTCATATAGGAAATATATTTGTTTTGATGGAGTAGTCCCATTTTTTCTGAAGGAAGGACCGGACACAGATGAAGAATAGCATGGCCGTTATCCGATTGATGTTAAGATCTTAGTGAAACAGGAAGGAGCGACAAAGAGGGACTATGGAGGGCTTTGATACTGTTACTAGTGCTAATGGCCTAGGCTTTCGATCAAGTCAGTTATTATCAGTATCTTGTGTAAGTGGGGAAATAAGACATTTGGGTGGAGGAAGTTTGTTTTTACATTTTTGTCACAGATTTCTTTATCCACTGTATAAGGCTACAGATTTACAGATGACGGTGGTGGATTAGGTAATCTGATTCATGTGGTTCAATTAGACTTCAATTCCAGCAATTTATATTCTTCCTCTAAAATGTCTCATTATTTTTAAGGTGTGAGAGATGAATACCTTGTTCTTCATAATGAATGTACCGGCAAATATGACTGAGCTAGACACGAAGCTGAAGTGCACATGGTATGAAACATTCTTGAATCCTTTGTGGTTGAACTGTTCATATGGAATAAGTACGCATTATCTTGTCAAGTTCTCATGTTATCATGAAGCACCATATTGAAAGAAAGGTACACTCCTTTGGTTGAGACATTCAGATGTTCCCTGCCCATGTTTATCTCTAACTCTCCTCAAGGTGATCAGGCTATGTGGACAGGCCTCATCACTCTTCCTGGGAGAGATAGCCATTACCGCGATGTTTGTCTCATGTCATTTTCACTCCTAATTACAGCCGCCTGTATAATGGTTGCGATGACTTTGGGAATGAGAGTGGATAAATGTCAAGTCTGCAGCATTCTGCCTGAGCCTGGTCTCCAGTGTTGAGTGAAAGGGCACTCCTACTAATAACATCATTCATGCCCTTTGTTTTGGTGTGCAGTAGCAGATATAAAGAGTATTATGCCAGTTATATAGTTATCTCAGTGTTACTTAAAAATACATTTGAGGAATGACAGAAGCGGTAGGTGTACCTGTAACCCAGGAACTCTGCTGAGGTTCTGCATTAATGATGCGAATGAGTTTTGAGTTTGAGTCTGCCAGTCAACAATCTCCTCTTCCCTTTCACAAATTGGGGAGATTAACGGAGGAGGTGCAGTGGGGTGACTAAAATGCGAAGAGCCCCACTCAGGTGAAATCGTTGGAGTGAGGGAGAGCAACATGTCTCTGTTACCATGAAGTCACCTCCTCCTTGCAGTAGCTCTGTCAATATTATACCAGATTGCGTAATTAACAGTGATTTACTTACATTCAACCAAACTGTAGGAAGACCAAACCTTTAAAGTATCCATCCACATGTTCATTAATACACATTATTATTATTGTTGTTCTGTTTTTTTTTTCCTTTACTGCAGTCTTTGTTAATGTTCTCTTTGCTATTATTGTTTTTATTAATACCATTGTATCAGCCCAAAATTGTAATCTCTAAAATATTTCCACAACACAATGTTTTGGTGTTTTCAAGATCTTCTACCAACAACAAATGCAAAAAGTACACAAAGCACAAAATAATTATGAGCCATATTGACCTTTTTGTCTTTGGCAGATTATATGGCAACTTCATAAAAACAAAAATATGATTTCATTGGTTATCATACAGTCCCGCTGGACCAATCAGCTCAGGCTTCTATTATTCAACAATTGAAAACAATGCATGATCCTTATCAGGGAATTACATACACATAGTACATTTGTATTATCTGCTCAGCTGTGGAACAGTGCACAGTGTTGTGAACATGGGCTTTTTATGATTCTGAAGCTCAATTTTCATTTTAATCATGGCAATGGGATCATCTAATCCCACAGAGCAAGCTTGTTGATTGTTCTGATTGAGTCCTTTGTTTTGTAGATATGTAATATGACTGAGCAAGAGGATTTGAGGAAATAAATTGTGTGATTTAATAATGTTTGCAGAGGTAAACCAGCAGTCTTGTCTATTATACACAGAATGGGTTTAACTTCTGTAGGTCAAGCTTCAGGCTAAGGTGGGGGTCTGCCATCCCTCATTAAATGGGACAACAGGTTATGATACTGAGAGGCTGTGGGTGGCCACTGAAGATACTGATGCATGTTGGCGATGGAGGACAATGTCCTGGCGAGGAAGGAGAGGAAAGAGGGGAAGGTGAAGTGCAGTGTGAGAGAGGGGAGAGCAGAGAGGGGAAGTGAGGAGTGAGTGGATAAGCAGAGGACTAAGGGCAGCGGGAGTTGTCTTAGCTCGTAATCGGCCTTAGCTGTGAGTGTGTGGCTCTTTTCACTGCTCATCTCCAGCCATTATCTCCAGTGTAAATCACAATCCTCCACATCAATATTTGGACAGAAGGTCACAACCGGACTTTGGCAGAACCACACCAGCCAGCACTCAAACAGATAGCGCTGCCTAACACTTCTCACTACACATAATAAAGCATTATCATAATCTGAATAATATATGCTTGAATTTGCTGAATATGTTGAACATGTTGAATGATTGAATTTGTTGAATATGTTGAATATTCAAACTATTCGGAATAGTTTTAATATTTTGGTCAGGGTAGTTGAGTCTGAAATTATTATACTGTTATGTGTATTATCCTTCTTCTATGGTATTTTGTCCTCAGTGAAACCACTTTCATTTACAAGCAGTCTGGTTAGTTTATATTCATTATTTTTTATCATTGTTATTATTATTATTATAATTATTGTTATTGTTATTGTTATTATTATTATTATTAATAATAATAATAATAATAATATTATCATTAATAATAATAGTAATAATAATAATAATAATAATAATAATGTTTTTGTTATTATAAAAAATATATGATTATTTTTTTCAAATATGTTTTTAGCTTTACCTGCTAGTTTAACTGTTGTACCTGAACTAAACCTATTGGCCAGTGGAGGATTGGCATTATGTTATTATGAAAAAAAAATTCATAATGTTGTTTTTTTCTACAAATATGTTTTTAGCTTTACCTGCTAGTTTAACTGTTGTACCTGAACTAAACCTATTGGCCAGCGGAGGATTGGCATCCCCCTTTCTGTTCCCTTCTGTTTCTCTGTAAAGCATGTTGTGACAGACTCCTGTGAAAAGTGCTATACAAATAAAATAAAAACAAGAACAATAACAACAACAGCAACCATGAACCATTTTTTTAATAACAAAATAAAAGAATAAAGAAATAAAGAAATAAGCATTTTTTTTCCACTGAACACTTTCTGCTACTTGAATGGGGTTCACTGTAAGAGAACTAAATCCTTTGAGCCCCTGAATGCAGATGCAGCTATCGAGTCATCCTCCACAGTGACAGGCTCCCTGTCTCCCTGCCCTGGCATTGTGCTGCTTACTGTCTGCAGCTCCACGGAGCCTCAGTAATATGTGAAAGAACAATGTCTGTCTAAAACAGAGCCATGCGAAGTCTGTTTCCATCCGCTTCCGAATGGACCGTGAGTTTACAACACTAAAACGTATTACAGTCAGCCTGGGAGGGAGATCCGGGTGGATCTCAGTCTGGTCCGCTGCAACTGGCTCTCATACCGGAGTTCTCCCAACAAATCACGCACCTTTATTATTGTATTGGTATTTGGAGACAGCTGATGACAGACTGCGGGGGGGGGGGGGGAAGGGGGGGTGAGGGGGTTCAGTAAAGTCACACTCCCCTACCAACCATTGCATTTAGTACTGTTTTTTCACTAACTAATCGGGTGTCACACCAGATCACAAGCAGCACTCTTTGAAGCCATAAAATTCAACCTGTATACCTTTCTGAAGTTATTGATAGGATGGGATAGGAACAGGCTTAAATACTCTTCTCCATGATTCGCAGGCGCAACTGCTCTGGGTTACAGATGAGGCCACCACTTCATGTTCATTTTGACGGTTCATAACGTAATATTATATGGCATTTGTTTGCATTACATGTGCAGGGTCAAGGGTCATGGTTTGGCATCCTGTGCAGAGGGAGCTGGATGGCTGCTGACATGTCTGTGAAGGGGATTGGAGGGCTGAAGCAGTGTTCCCTGCACTTAAGCCCAGGATTGGGCTCTCTGGGCTGGGCTCAGCCCCGCACCGTCTGCAGATCCCCCTCCCACCGCCCTCATTATTCACATTAGTCTGAGATGGATTTCTGAGCTCCTGCGCTTTAATATAATGTCCTAATCCAGCATGGTGCAAACTAGGGTATCATATAGAGAGGCCAATTCTGAGGTGGCATTGTGCCCAGTCAGTTGCTGGACAATAGCTTTCAAAGGGGTGCACTAAAAGAGGAAAACTAAACTAGCTAGCTGTCCAATTTAGTTTTGATTGCAATACCCATTTCTATTCGAAAGGTGTATTGGTTATTGTAGCATTTGTTGTTGGTGTTTTTGGGTGTCAGTTTTCAAACATTATGTTTGCTGTGCATCTTTGCATATGTAGCCTACTAATCCTTTTTCCTCCACTCAAGCCAGCCCAAGTCCCAAGAAATGTCAATAAAATGAGTTACTGTTTCAGACTTTTCATCTCACATTTCCCCATGCCCACAACTCCATCCTCTCTCAAAGTGTCACCCAACAAACACACACAAACACACACACAAACACGGCATGCACACACACACGCATACACAGTACAGTATCACTGTCCAAGAAAAATGTCTTAATATTTAATGGGTGTATGATTATTGCAAATATGGGGTCAGAGTATAGATTAACACCAATAAGTGTAATGGGAACAGCTGTTTTCCCATCCTCGAGGTACAGTGGGCTAAACATGCCAGGGCAATAGCTCATCTCTTGTGGCTTAAGCGTCAGATGTTTGCCGGTCCCAAATCATTGTGGGAGATTGTTTTAGATTAAGCAGCAGGGCACTCAGTGCAAACGATGATCCATATTAAATCTCTGTAAAATGAAAATTGCAAAGATTTAGCGAGGATCATGAGAGATGTTGAATTTAATCACAACCTTGATGTGTGTGTGTGTGTGTGTGTATGCGTGTGCTGAAATGGCAGGCCATGTTACAGAAGTCATACCAGTCCAGGATTATACATGTATATTTAAATAATGCTGTATTTATTAACAAAATATTCTAATTCAAGCCAAAATTACTGTTGCGTTTTACAGAAAAGGCTGGGTAAACATTAGCATGACGATATGTATGATAATTATATTGTACTGTACATTATATATTTGCATACAGTAAGAGGAAGAAAAGTAATAATGTTGTTCTTGTGTTACCTATAGTGGGCTCTTCTACAGCTTTACTTAATCTGCATTGGTGTAAGTAAGGAGTTGTGCAGTTAAAATGCACTTGTGTTTGCCAAGCTAGCTGTTATGCACAATACAGAACAATAAGTAAATGGATTACCAATCATACAATAGCATGCATATACAGTGTGTACTGTATTTTATGTATTATAATTATTATATATTATAATTGATATGCTGTGTGGAAGATACATCTAACATATATATTTATTTTTATATAAATATTACGTATGTATACTTGAGCATGTATGTGATATTTGGCAACCGTGTCATATTCCTGTATTATGATGTGACACTTATCTCTCACCTGTTCATTTGTTTGTTTCTCCTCAAGGTGTATAAATACATGTTGCATGAGTGCAAATTTGACTTGACTCTCTCCCTCTCTCTCCCCTTGACTCTCTCCCTTCTCTCTCTCCCTCCCTCCATCTCTCTCTCTGAATGTTGTTGGCTGAGGGAACGTGGACAGAACACGGTTAAACACAGAGCAGATGGTGAGCGTATTCATTTTTTCCTCCTCGTATTAATCGTTCGTTATCAAGTACTGATGCCCCCCTTCTCCCAACTCCCCCACCCCCCCTCCTCCCGCCCCCTTCCTCGGCTCATAGACACTTCTAAACTTCCCTCTCTGTTTCAGGAGCCCTCCTTAATTATGATCCTGTCGTATGCTCCCTTTTTCCTTGAGGGGAGGGGGCTTGCTCTCTCTGTAATCAAAATCACAGAAACCTAAAACCTGTTAGGCACTAAATCAGGTTTAATCTCCCGCATAAAGAAAAGATGAACATTAATCCACATCTGTCCATACAAATGTTTACCACTCATATTTCCTGCTCCATTCAGCCCTGTCTGGAGAGTGGAGCACAGACCCTGCAGAGTGACCATGCAGCCAGGGCAGGGTGCAGCCAGGGCAGGGTGCGAGGCAGCATGCGTGGCCTTACTTTGGGCTGGAGGTCGGGGGATGGGTCGAGACTATGGCACGCTCACACATTTTATCTTACAAAGACTACAAGACTCGTTTGGGGAAAGCCATTGAAGAGTAACTTGGGCACCAACGGTGACCAACAGCTTGTGATGTGGCATTACAGAACAGTGACATCCTCCACTGTTGTTTCATTGCAATTACCACAAAGCTTGACACAAGCCTAAAGATTAATTCCAGGCTTAATGTGGCAAATTTATGTAAACTCTATATCTTGATCAGACAGTATGCGGCAGAGCGGTTGGCGTTTTCTTCCTTTGACCTTCAGGTTATGGATTCAATCCTGCTAAAAATAATAATAAATCATCTGCATAAATGTGATACCCATTCCATTATTATTATAAGCAAGTAAGCATTGCAAAATAAATTATAATTATACTGACTGTATATCACAAAGATTATTATCACCACCTTATTAGCTCTTGTTAATATTATCGATGCAGCTCTAGGATTAGATTAACAAAGAAATTACAGATCATTTCAAAACATATATAATATATAGATGGCACTTGCCCCTAATTAAGTGATACGCCCCAGAGTACTATTGAAAAATGTACTATAAAGAGCAGTGAGTTAAACCTTTAAAAACTGCATCAATTCTCTCAGGCATACTCACCTGAAGTTTTATAAATCAGCAGGTAGATTGTATCAAACATATTGAAGAAGTTCTTCTGGAGACTTTGGCTGTCTTGCTTGCTTCTGGCTATCCAGGTAATCCCAGACAACCACATTTTTTGGGGGAAAATGAATGGGAAAATGTGCTCTTTTGTACTGACATTCTAATGCAGATATATATATATGAATGACCAAATTTTTATTTAAAAAAAAGAAGTATGCTAAAATATTTAATTTCAAATACAGTATGATACTATTTTCACAAAGTTCAGAAACCAGCTAGGAATCTGCATTTTTTGACAGTGTTCTGAAAAAAAAGGCAATTTTTTTTTCATTCAGCGTGATCCACTTAAACTAATGAGAGTTTTTGATGTATGGTTATAGTTAAGTTATAAGTTATAGTCTCGCTCCAGCCTTCTGGATATCAATCCCCCGATCTTGAAGTCTTTATTCTGCAAATGGTTATCCTCCAGCCCTCTTTTGTTTCAGAAGCGCTGCTATTAATGCTCCTCTCTGCTAATAGAGGCCTGTTTCTGAATCTCTGCTATTAATGCTCCTCTCTGCTAATACAGGCCTGTTTCTGAAGCTCTGCTATTAATGCTCCTCTCTGCTAATACAGGCCTGTTTCTGAAGCTCTGCTATTAATGCTCCTCTCTGCTAATACAGGCCTGTTTCTGAAGCTCTGCTATTAATGCTCCTCTCTGCTAATACAGGCCTGTTTCTGAAGCTCTGCTATTAATGCTCCTCTCTGCTAATACAGGCCTGTTTCTGAAGCTCTGCTATTAATGCTCCTCTCTGCTAATACAGGCCTGTTTCTGAAGCTCTGCTATTAATGCTCCTCTCTGCTAATACAGGCCTGTTTCTGAAGCTCTGCTATTAATGCTCCTCTCTGCTAATACAGGCCTGTTTCTGAAGCTCTGCTATTAATGCTCCTCTCTGCTAATACAGACCTGTTTCTGAAGCGCTGCTATTAATGCTCCTCTCTGCTAATACATCCTGTTTCTGAAGCTCTGCTATTAATGCTCCTCTCTGCTAATACAGGCCTGTATCTGAAGCTCTGCTATTAATGCTCCTCTCTGCTAATACAGTCCTGTTTCTGAAGCTCTGCTATTAATGCTCCTCTCTGGCCTGTTTTCTGACTAGTACAGTATGTCTCCATGGTCCTATTGTCTTGTCAAGGCTCAAGTGTTAACTAACATGGAGTTTATCCCCAAAAAGAATGTTTCCTCAATTTTAGCCCTGTATTACAGCCCCAGACCCTGCCAATCAACCCTTGTTTGCAGGCTCTTTGGTCTAGAGATGTGATTTTCACTCAGGGTGCAGGAGGTCCTGGGTTCAGCTCCTGGGCGAGCCCCTCAGAATGTGAGTCAGCTGTGTGTTGGGCAGGATCTCCACATTTTTCTTCCTCTTCACATCCCCTGCAGTTGCACCATTAGCACTGTCTAGAATGCACTGGTTAATAAACCATTCACCAAATTCAAGTATCAGTTTCATTGATGTTGAAAATAACCCAAAAGCTTCTTGATTATGATAACTTTGTCTAGGATAAATTTTGAGGATTATTTTCCCAAACAAAGGCAAAAGCAAAAGCAAAAAAAAAGCACATTATGCAAGCTTATTTATAAATTCCTCCCTCACAGTGACAGTTCCACTCTGCCATGGTGGTGGGCAGTGTCCTACTGTTAAATTAACATTTGTGATGGCATGGGAGGGTGACATTTTCTAAAATCACCTGATCCTTAATACCCACCAAAAACACTGCGTGGCACTAACATAGTGTTTTCCCTGTGATTTTGACAATGCAGCTGTAACTTTACATATTCACTTCTTTTATGAGAGTGTACCCTGCAGAATCTACATTTTGCATTTCTCTGATTTATGGAATGGACCTGTGACTTGTTTAGACAAATACAGTAATTGGTTTGTTATGTTACTTTAACGGTTCCTAAGGCCAATGATAATGTTGTGAAATGCATTGCAAACTGGCATTTCGAACCTGAAATATGAGACTCAGGGAAGGGGTTTGCACACACTTCTGCAAACAGCCCTCTGAGATTCTGACCAATGTCTAAGCTGGCACCTCTCTGGTGTTCTTCTCACTGCTACTGTAAAAGCTGTTACCAGACAGAGATATCACCAGATCTGACCATCTGCATTCTGAGACTACCTAACGTGTTATCTTTTGATCTTACCTTGAGAGGACCCAGGAATGAATAATATCCAGTTACCCAACGCATAATTTCACACACAAAGCAAACTGGGTAGATGCATCTGTCAGGAATGCTCAGAAAATATGAAAATGTATGTAGGTTTGTTCTACTAGGGGCTGACACTTTTTCATTAGAGCTCTATGATGTTTTCAGCATTACTGATATACCTGCCAGGAAGACCTCTCTTGTTCATTTGCATGTCATTAAGGTTAATTAAGGTAATGAGCAGGTAAAATACCACCTGTGTTCTGAGGGCAGGCAGGGGTATTACCACCATGTGAATCCAAAATTCAAAGATTTTGTGCTGCTGTTTTGAAATGTATTTAAGATTGTAGCATGTTTGAAATCATATCGTTATTACTCATTTTTGCAGTGATAAACCCAACTACATTTGGTTGAAAAGGCCCTCTAGACATCTAGATTCTGGCTTTTGTTCACTGGGCAATACCTTCTTTTCTGGCTGGCCATTTTGACACAGCACCCACAGATGTAATTTGCAGTTATGTTGCTATGGAACACATGTTTAAAAATAGAGGTTCTGCTGTATATTTCCCTAAAAACTTGGATGTGTTTCCAACCACCACCACACTTATTATTTTCCACAGTGTTGAATTATTGTGTACATTTCTGATCACAGTCCATTTTAGCACAGCATTTTGTGGCTGATGAAAAATCAAATATACATCATTACAAATGTGCTATGAAGAAAAAGGAACCCATTAGCTGACTATGTGACAGTAATGAATTGTTTAAGATTTAACAGAGATTTTGTGATCTGCACACATGCTTCTAGCAAAATGTATCATCCACCCATTTAGTGTTTTTGGTTAAGGAACAGGCTTTCTGCTTCCTCAGTTCTTAGCTAACAATCAATTTCAATACGTGCAGTGGATGGTGTTGAGACTACAAGTTTGGTAGTCTCATTATTAATATTATTACATATTGCACATGTCAAATGGGATTTAACTAAACCGAGGTAGAGCTCATGGGCTTTTGTCCTCTTCCAATCATAATTAGTAAGGCCTACTTTCAGTGGTGGTTGGTAAACTTCAGCAGGTCAGGAGAGTGGACTTCTTGTGACAATGCTATCTTTTGTGCATGCTATTCCTGTTTATTGACAGTAGGTACCAGGTCACTAGACAGAAGTGTAGAGGACATTTTGATACCTGGATCTCATGGTCTCTGCTGTTACCTTTTCGCATCCGGTCACTGGATCCTCCAGTCACCACACGTGGGCTGTAGCATCTTCTCATACAGCTACAGCAAGGATGGCAGAATGCATGCACAGCGGGTCATTGGGTGTGGCCAAAAGGATTTGTGAACTCTGCAGCAGCCTCTCCCCATATGATCACAGCACTGGCGTGTGTTAATAGGCTTGAAATTAGAGACCTGGATCTCCAGCTATATGGTCATGATCAGTATGTGTGACTCCAGATTAGTATCAGTGCTCTCCACCCACTCTCTCTCTTCCTCTAACTCCAACCCCCCTCCACACACACACACACACACACGCACACACACAGACATGCATACACACACACACACACACACAGACACGCATACACACACACACACACACACACACACACACACAGACATGCATACACACACACACACACACACAGACACGCATACACACACACACACACACACACACACACAGACACACACCTACACACAGAGAGGCCCACCACCTGTCTCCCATGGCGTTGGTCCGCTTGGTTGTGCAATCAGCATCCTTCAGAATGTACTTTAGCACTGGTCGACATTCAGTTCAGTTTAATGCAGGAATTGAGGATGCTGCAGGTCAGTGAGGAGGCATCACTCAGTGCATCTTTTCAGTGGAAGGTGACCTGTTATAACCAAAATAAGTCTATAGCCGCAGTGTTGCCCTCTGCCAGGATGAGTTCATTTATTTTACTGTCTGACAGAGAAGTTAGAGCATGATGGCAGCTCCTCAGGCTGGAGGGTCTGATTTCATTACTGTGAACTGTGTGCCATATTTTTGGGATCCGCATGTAACTGAACATTTGGCACTTAACTAATGCACGCCATTAGTTTGATTGTTTTTTAATAAGGACTACAGATATGTCTATCTACTCCATCCCATCCTCTTTCTCTCTCCCTCTCTCTGTCTGTCTCTGTCTCTCTCTTTCTCTTATTCTCTCTCTCCATCTTTCTATCCACAAACCACCTCCCAGCCCACATCAACAATTGCAATGTAATGCCTTTTAAATGATAGCCCACTGTTATGAACTAATCCAGCTTAAGTGGATGTTAATGCATTTCAGTTACACTGTCAAACGGAGGTACAATATCTTTCTGTTGATATATCTTTTTAGACAATGTGGTTACATAAATGGAACTGTTTAACAATGCCTTAATTCGATCAAATCCAGACTTTTTTATGTGGATTGTGCATAGCCAACAAGCGTGTGTAGTTAAAACCTTTGGGGATATTGGTACAAATGTCATTAAGAATCCAACGACATGACCAGTCCCACTCAGTACACTTCTAAACTTGTCTGAGGCAAAGAAGTTCTGTTGTCAATTGTGTTAAAGAGATTTCAGGCTTGATGTAACTGCTCAAAATAAATAAATAAATAAATAAGAAAATGTTACTCTCTTCTTGGACGTCTGAGAGGAACTAACAGATTGACCGCACTCTCGGTTCCAGAAACCTCCCCCGTGCAGGCAACACTTCCGTCACGTCCATCTTTGCTGTTTTTCACAGTGTTTTGTGAGAGAACAGGACGGACCCTATGCCAAGCCGGCCAGTCTCCATGCTGAGCAGCAGTTTACTTCAGAAAGAAAAGTGTTTCTATCATCTGGACAGCAGTTTTCAAGGAAACAATTCTTTCTGTTGATATTACAGTGTGCAGATTCTGGACTCAAGTCAATGTTTCTAGAAAATATTTTGCTCATTTTGCATTTGTCTCCAGTCCTTAGTTTCCTTTTGTGCTGTTACAATGCGGTGGCATGTTATATGTAATTAATTTAACCGTGTGATCTAAAGCTTAGCTTCTTGAGGTTGAAAGGGTATATCATATAGTAGTATCACATATAGTATAAAGGTGAACTAGTCTCTCCATGGATTTCTTTCAAGTGATAACCTGACCCTCCTATGTCTTCAGCTCAAGCACTGACTCTGTTCCCTGGAGGAGTTGCCACATCCTTTTATCCATCCAACACACTGACTTTGTAGGATTGGATCTGTCATATTACATTTTCTCTATGACTCTGACCAAAAATGAGATTAAAAAAAAAAAACTTTATGGGTGCACACATCTATGCACTCATCATTTTAAAATGATAATTTACATAAATAACTGAATCAAACACAATCATTTATATTGCTTCAGTAGCTATATTACCTGTTAGATGAAATGTCACTGAGCCCACAACGCAAAATAACAATATGTCATGCATAATGGAAGTTCATGAAAACTGCAATAAAATTGCTGTGATGAATGTTTATGACAGATTATGTAAAATAACAGTTTAATGTGCAGCACTCAGAAAGGTAACAGGCACATCTCTACGAGTTATTTGCTGTATGTCTCCCAGTACAACTGAAGACTTGCAGTGATTACTACTACCAGTTAAAACTCTATTAAAAATCAGTATGATGCCTGGATGATGTTGTATGTGGCATTTTCTGTATATTTTACTTATGGGATAGTAAGATTCTATTGTTAGGAATATTTTCTCCAGGGACACATACCTACTGACTGAAAAATTGAGTCCTGATTTAGAAGCTATCAGATGAATATTTTTAACCTTTATGCAACTGTTTTGCGGGTATTTTGATCAGGGTGGGATTCTCTTCCACAGCATACCAGAATCTTACACGCAATGAGATTATGACTTTTCCCTCAGGAAAATGCAGTCAAGGTTGAATGATTCTGTTTTGAGACTGACAGAGATTCACCCAGCCCATTGTTCTGAGTAAAAGGGAGAGGGGAAATGACTGCTCATTGTCACAGACAGCGATACGGCCCAAACTATGCAGTGGGTCCAGCGGGTTATGAACACAAGGTCACTTTGGATTACTGCGGCCGGTGTTTGAAGTGCTAACTTCAGCCCGCACCGGGGTTTAATTCTTCCTCTCCTGCTCACTGCACATTTTAATGTCCTCAACTAAGGTAGCACAGATGAGTACACAGATATATTACTGTAATTATCTAATTTTACTGTGCCTTTAAAAGACATAAATGTCCAGAGTTATGGCACTAATACTATAAAAAGGGTTTGGCTGAACAAGATGACTTAATGGCAGTGCATGGAAATGTAGAGGGTGTAGCAGTATAGCATGTCACTGCAGTGGGAAGACACCCACATTTTCTGTCTTTGTGTCTGACTATGTAAACTTCACATCAAAAATGAAACATCATTTTGATATAATTACACATTAAGATCATTTTAAATTGATTTAAATGTTAAAATAATTAGAAGTATTATATATTAAATATAATGTAAATACAATTTCTTTGAAAAAAAAAAAAAGAAAGATGGGTGCTGGGATCCACCATGTAGCACGAGGCTCTTTTGTACAGCAGTATGATGAAATAAATGATCTAGCTGATCTATTCAGGTCAGGATCAAGCTGACAGCTTGCGCTCATTGTTCACCGGCCCACTTCTGCTGTTAACGAAACGTCTGCAGCCCAAGATAATGAAAAGAGATTTCCGGAAAAGTCCCGGTCTACTTTTATTCCCTAACGTTGACTGTATCCAGCCCCATCTGCACTTCTCACTGGGCTTAAGCGGTAGGAGTGAAACTTGTGCTACTGCACCAAGCCCTGAGCATTACAGGTTAAAACTAACGGTCAATGTTGGGAGGGAGAGGCAATATGGGGGCGTACATTTAATCCCCTTCAAATGGCGTCTCGTCATGCATTCTGGGTTAAACGCACAAAACTAAAAGAGGGATGATCCCAAATCTGTTTCCATAGATTTTATTTTTGAATAGTTGTTTTACTGTTTGTTTTCATGTTTTCTGTGTTTACTCAGTTAAACAGAACTTCTGTCAGTTCATGATGTGTAGATGCAACTTTAAAGTGCATCAAAGGGGAGAATACATTTTCTTGCCTGGCAGTTTTGTACAATTTTGCCTTATGTGGATCTGTTCTTGCTTCTGAAATACAGAGCGACGTAGAACCATATGGGATGCTAAACATGAGAGCAGGAAATCAGAGTCCTTAGCATTCATTTTAATTTCATTAATGTTCCGGTAAAAAAAATCCTGAAGGCATTTTTCTTATTATTGTTTGAAATTGTAGCTTTTTAATGTTATACAGTGCCATCTACTGATTAAAAGTGAGAGAAACAGACAACACCAAACTCCCTTATGGGGTGGACCTGACATTAGTATCTTTGTTTATCACCCAGAAAGTGATCTTGCAGTATGATCCATGATTACTACAATGGCTCTTTTTGCCATTTACAATCCACTTGCTTCTATTCTATTCAGCTTGCATGCTGGAGAGAGTTGCAGATAAAAATGAATGTAAGTTAAATGTGGGTTTGCTATAGAGCCTTTAATCCATGGATGAACGCTGAAACCTCTTAAAAGTTGAATGAGTAAGCCATACCATCCACAGAAATTGAGCATGTGCTCAGCCTTTTTGCATTATTTCACTGTGATGCAATAAAGCAAGAATATACACTCACTGAGCGCTTTAATAAAAATGTGATCTCAGTGATTTTGACCATGACAGGCATTATTATTGGTGACAGACAGGCTGGTATTTCTCAGTATTTCTGTAACTGCTGATCTCATGGGATTTTCTCACAGTATCTAGATTTTACTCAGAATGGTGCGAAAAACAAAAAACATCCAGTGAGCAGTAGTTCTGTGGGCAGAAACGTATTCTTAATGAGAGGTCAGAGGAGAAGCGCCAAACTGGTCGAAGCTGATAGGAAGTTTTCAGTAACGCAAATAACCACACATTACCACAGCGGTGTGCAGAAGAGCATCTCTGAACACACAACATGTCAAACTTCTAAGTAGAAAGGCTACAGCAGCATCTTCATAAGTCAAAAAAATAGATCTAATAAAAACCTAATAAAGTGCTCACTGAGTGTATAAGGCACCAGTGGAGGCAAGGATATATTAAATATAATTATATACGCAATAGTCAGAATTTATATTATTTGTAAAAAGAAGAAAATTCAGTCGTAAGATCTGGTCCAAACCTCTTGAAGTGACAATATGTCGACCTGACAGGTAAGAAATATGAATTGCATTGTTCTGATTTTTCCTTGCCCATCGCTTAATTTTATTCCCATTACCTCATTTACAATTAATAGTGGACTTAAATGCTAGTCTGATGGAGTATTTTCTAATGATCTAATTCACTCAATGACTTTCACAATCAATTCCCACTCTAAACTGGAATGACAAGCATATCAGGTACCACAGAAACACCAGTTTTATAGCAGTTCACAAAGACTACGCTTGTCTGTGTGGATACTCTGTCCTTTTAACCAGTTATTTATGCCATTACTGCATTTGTAATGAAATATTTATATTTTCCCAGTTTCAGAACCCTGGCCTGCAAAGCCATTGTTTACTCGAGGACCAAAATGCATTTGGGATCAGTTCAAACTCAAAACGGTGCCAGCTCACTCCTGCTTTCTTTTTAGTGTTTTTTTTTCCTGATTGATGGAGATGTGAAATATTTAAACACACTTTGTTGTTTGGGGACAATGCGCTGTAACAGATGGGCCAGGCTCCGTGCAGGCTGAATGTATGCAAATCTCCATACAAAGCAGCCGAGGATGTTTTCAATATAACAAGACCGCCTCAGGCCCTGTTCTAATCCCCCTTTACCCACAGCCAGGGCTTTTTTATCAAGTCAAATGCCTTAAGCGTAATGTCAACTTGGACATCTGGCCACATGGTGGAGAAAAATAAATTCTATTCAGCTGAAATATTTTTGAGATGAAACCAAAAACTCGGGCTGGGACCAGCACATTAATAGTGCATGCAAACAAGCAATTTTGAGTTCCAGGCACAAGGCAAGGGGGACCTCTTCTCCTCACTTCCTCCAGCAGAGAAAGACCTTGCAGGTTCACTGAGGCAACAAACCATTATCTCTCCCGATAAATCCCTTTGTTTTAATCCAGGTTTTTTTCCCCTAGTCTCCAGTGCATTGCTTTCCCCCTTGTTTGTTTAAGTGATTGATTTCCATTATGACATGTGAGTACCAGCTAGACACCTGGAGTCACAAGGCACAGCTCATTACGGCATTGTCCAGCCACCCAGCCGCCCAGCCACCCAGCCACCCAGCCACCCCAGCCACTCAGACGCCCAGCTACCCCAGCCACCCAGCCACCCACAGCCACTCAGCCACCCCCAGCCACCTAGCCACTCAGACGCCCAGCTACCCCAGCCACTCAGCCACCCAGCCACCCCATCCACTCAGCCACCCAGCCACCCCATCCACTCAGCCACCCAGCCACCCAGCCACCCCCAGCCACTCAGACGCCCAGCTACCCCAGCCACCCAGCCACCCACTCAGCTACCCAGATGCCCAGCCACTCAGCCACTCAGCCACCCCCAGCCACTCAGCCACCCAGCCACCCAGCCACCCCCAGCCACTCAGACGCCCAGCTACCCCAGCCACCCACAGCCACTCAGCCACTCAGCCACCCTGAGCCACTCAGCCACCCAGCCACTCAGACGCCCAGCCATCCAGTCACTCAGCCACCCAGCTACTCAGCCACCCAGACACCCAGTCACACCCAGACACTCAGCCACCCAGCCATCCAGCCACCCCCAGCCACCCAGCCACCCAGCCACCCCCAGCCACTCAGCCACCCAGCCACTCAGACACCAAGCTACCCCAGCCACTCAACCATGCAGATGCCCAGCCACCCAGCCACTCAGCTACTCAGCCACCTCCAGCCACTCAGCCACCCCCAGCCACTCAGACGCCCAGCTACCCCAGCCACTCAGCCATGCAGATGCCCAGCCACCCAGCCACTCCCAGACATGCAGCCACCCAGTACATTTGTATGTGTGAGTAGGTGTGTGAGCCTGTGTGTGCACGCACACATGTCCTCAGTTTTGGGGGCAAACAGGAGCCCACATTCATTGTGTTGACTTGACTGCACATCCCCCTCCTCAATGCGATTCAGTCCTGGTCAGTGCGAGACTCTCCGGGTCAGTGGCTGAACCCACAGGAGCTGTGGACTCTTTTTCAGAGACAGGAGCTGTGGGCTCTTTTGCAGGGACAGGTGCTGTGTCTCTTTTGCAGAGACAGGAGCTGTGTGCTCTTTTTCAGAGACAGGAGCTGTGTGCTCTTTTTCAGAGACAGGAGCTGTGGGCTCTTTTGCAGAGACAGGAGCTGGTTGAGGTGTCAGGGTTTCTTGAATGTATTAGAGCTGCTATTGGCTATGCCTATGTTCTCATTGACCTATATACAGTACGTAGGGAATTTAACACACACACACACACACACACACACACACACTGAAATATGACCCACACACCCGTACAGTCACAGGCCCTCTCCAACATGACAGTGCTGGTGGTGAATATGACATAAGTAGATATATTTGATTATTACTGTATATTCAAGCGAGCATCTAAATCAGTCCATTCAAAATGAGTCAGAAAGTGAAGGGAGACAAAGCCTTTAGAAATAAAGTAATCAGTCTTTTAAAAAAAAGAAAATAAATGTTTCTTAAACAAATAAAATATCTAATAATAATAATAATAATAATAATAATAATAAAGAACATTTATTTAGAAAAAGTTTATTTTCAACAAGTCTATGATAAGCAGAAGTAATAAAGCTCATCTTTGAATTATCTTTCCATCATCTTCATAGTTAGCACCTTTTTTGGGTTGTTAATTAGATTTTTTTTTTCAATGACTACTCTTGTTGTGGTAAAAGTCCCTTGGGTCCAGTTCATATATAGTACTCTTGGGTCCAATAGAAGCAAAACCAAGTCCTGCATGACACAGTTCTCTGATTGGAAATTCATTTTGATCCAAATCTCTTCAGCTGCCAAATGCCAGCGGGGTTTCAAAGGCAACTAATTGTGTGCATTTTTTATATTTGTAGTCAGCTATTTTGTGTTTATTTATGAATTTATTCATTAGAATGGGTGGCTTGTGGAGATGGGCACTTTTCTGGGTGTAAGAGGCTGCTTTTCCCTTCCCTCTTTTGCTCTCTTGGGGTCCCCAGGCTGTAGATTCTACTTGGACCACAGCCTTCGGCTGCTGCCAGCTAAATCCTGTAGACACTGTCTAGTGGAGTCTATCAGCACAGCTTTGTGTGCGTGTGTGTGCGCGCGCTTGTGTGTATTTGTGTGTGTGATTGTGTTTGTTTGTATGTGTGTGTGTGTGTGTATGTGTGTGTGTGTGTGTGTGTGCATGGATTGTCCCTCTACATTTCTGATTTTAGGATTTCTCAGTTGGCAGGGATCTAATAAATCTTTAAATGACAAACATTTTTGAGATCATGTTCTTCCCTTTGAATGTTTAATTTCAGGCATTGAGAAGGTTTGACCCTCTGAATCCTTGCTTCTGTCTTCATTGTATAGATCACAGCAGACAGGCGATGGAAAAAGAATCTCACACACCTCAGTGAATTCATTCTTAATGATCTGCTGTCATTGCATTGCCTTTAAAGACAATGACACCCTAATTCAGAGCAACTGATACATGTGATACATTTACATGATCTGAATTGAGTTCCTTCATTATACAAATTACATTTCTTCTTTTCAGTAGTTTTGCCTCTGGTGATGGGTGAAAATGCTAGAAAGCTCATTTTGGCAGCACTCCTTTCCTCACCATTCTGTTTCATATTATGTATATATTTTTTTCTATTCTCAGTATGATAAGGAACGCTAGCAATATCATAAAATCTTGCGGACATTTAACTGTCAGTCAATAGCCTTACAGTTGGGGCACAGGCAGTGCAGATATGTGTGGCAGACACAACTGCCTCTATGCCTGGAGGCTACAGCTCACAGTACAGGGCAGGGCCTACAATTCAGAGCTCTGCTGTCGTCTTCTCCAGCCACACACCTCTCTGGGGCTTCATCTCAAATCCGTCGACCAAGGTCCTACGGCCGTCCGATGACCCCGCACGCAGCTCGGAGCCTGGCTGGTGGGAGCGGGGGTACGGCGGGAGGCCTGGGGGTGCGGTGGACATCATGACCTGCATGCAGGCTCAGGCCTGCAGGGGCACCACGCCTGCACCTTCCCGCACAGAGAAACACGTCCCAGGGCATGCCAGCGAGGCCGTGACGCTGCTGAATGTGACACGCCAGATTGCCTGGCACCAGAGTGACCATCATCTGGTGGGAGGGGAGAGACAGGGATGGGTGAGCATGAAAGAGGGAGAAAAATATGGTGGGTTTTTTTTGCTGCTGTCATTCTCAGGCCAAAGCCTGGGAGCAGAATAAATCCACACTCCAAATGCAACAAAATGGCTGTCTTCTATTCAAACATCAACAAATATCTTAATACTTATTGTATGCGTTTGTATTTGAATGGTGTGTTGATTTAAGTGTTGTTACAATAGTTACTGATGCTGATATTGATATATTATATCTTGTAATATGAAATTATGTATATATCCACTGTGGATCAGAATGTAAGTCAGAGGAGTGGAACAGAAGCAGAATGAAGAGTTCATAGGAGCTGTAGGGATACATTTTGCACTTTCACAGAATACAAAGTATATGAATAATTGGACATAGAGGCCTCATGCTGGCTCTCCTCATGCTTATAGATGTAGCCCTACATATCTACTTGGAATATATCTATGTCTATGGTAACAGAGAGAGGAGAATGGTAACATATTTCAGGTTTAATTATTTATACTTTCTTTTACCGCAAGTATTCAATGTGACAGCGATCAGGGCAAATAGAGTGCATGCATAATGCATTCTGTTGACATTTTACAAATAAAAAATGGAAATCAATTAAATAAGTAAAAGTCTGGGCAAGAAAAAGTGACTGCTACTTTGATTAAGGTTCCTCTCCTGCCTGAGTCAGATAATGACTTCCAACCATGCGCCTCTGTCAGTGGCCATGCCCGCTGTGTTTTGCGATCAACTTTAGCTAAATACTAATTAATGAATGTTTAGTATGGGTGCCCTTTTTATTGAATCCCTTTGGTATAAACATTAATTACGGCTCATTCTTTTGTAGCGCCATCATCATTATTCCACTGCATCCCCCTAAGGACCGTAAGCTGGGCTGGACCTGGTTGGAAACGACACTTGGAAGCCGATGCGAAAGACCTGGGACTCCACACAAGTGATGTTTGTGAGCGCAGATCAAAAAGCATTTACCTTTAGATGTTTCCTGTTATGAATATTCAATGTACTTATTGAAATATAATTTAGATTTCCTTATCTCTGGGGCCTTTTAATCATCGCATATTGCCCGAGGCTAGCACTGATTGACAGCCAAACTTTTGTGAAGAGGAGGGGAGAAGGTTCTCATGATGGAGATGTGGACTCCAGTGTAAAGCATGCAAGCACAAAAGTGCTGAGGGCTTTCAAAACCTCGACATGAGTACAATCTGTAGAGTGGGCATCTGCATTATATATACATGTGTACACTATGAAATACGCAGGGCAGTATGCTACTAAGAAACACACAATGTGAAAACACATAATTGTGGCAAAATTAGTTTATCTAATTAAACCATGCCATCTGTGTATGTATAGTCATGAATGTTGCTAATATTCATGTGTAGTGTATGTATGGTAAACTGATACAAACTATGAAGTCAAAGTTGAAGGGTAATTGTCATTCATTAATGTCATTGTGTCTCTCTCGGATGAACTTTGAGAGAAAATGTTTTAAGGGCAATGAGGGCAGGGAGTTATTAACAGGAAAGTAAAGCAAGGGTAGAAAAGTTTTCAACCATCAGTGGTATGATGGGTCTTGTTTCCATCACTGAAAGGCAGATTTGTAAAATACTAGTGTGTTCTCAGGGACATAGTCAAACACACTATGCAATTAAAATGGCTCCTATCGTTAAATGGGGTAGACAGGGAGAATGGAGTTGTATAATTGCTGTCTGTTTAAAGGCATTATTAAGCGAGGTCCTTTGAAACATTCAGTCACGATCAAAAATGGCCAGCATATGACCACTTCGTGCCACAGGGGAACACACCATATTGTTTTATAAAATTACATTTCTTAAACATTTGTTTAAATGTGTTAATCTCAGTTGCCATTATGGTTGATAGACTCAGGCACTATGCAGCTTATTGATATGAGAAGGGCTTTTGCTCCGTCGGCAGGGAGACACGGCCCATAATGGATGTTCTTTGTTCTGTCGGTTGAGGAAAAAACTGGAACGGAGAAAAAAAAAAAAAAAAAAAAAGTGAGCGATGTAATAATCATCATTAGGTGTGAAACATTTGAAGTTCTGTTTTTGTTTTGCTCGTGGCAATACTTTAATGAGCCACATGTGTGAGAACACATGATTAACGCCAAAGTCTAAATAAGAAAATAACAGAAAAATATGAACAGAGGTGGATGGCAAGTCACAGGCAAGTGATTGGCAATTTTTTGTGGAGATTTTTTTTGTGAATTTCTGCAATTTGGCCATTCTGTGAGCATCGTGACATGCATTGTGTACATGCAGGACTAACTTACGAATTGCACCATATACACTATTATATTCTATATACACAGTATGATTTTTGCTAAACAGTGGGATCATCTATGTGTCATTTTCACTCTTTGTTATTTTTGAATACTCCCCAGTAGCATTTGGAGGAGACACCCTGTGTCCTGCCAGTCTTCCTGCATACACACTCGTGAACATACCCAATTCATTTTGATAAGCCACTTTCATCACAGGACCACGTTTAGCATGTGCTACCAAACCGACGCTGTTGTGAGAGATTATTACACAGGGCCTGCTAATGAAAATAGATGTACGGGAGGGGAAAGGGTTAAGGCGTGGTGAAAGGGGAAGGGGTTGGTGGTGATGAAGATTAGCATTAATGCCCATTGTGAAGGCGTTTTCCTGCAGACGCTGGTGCGGTTTCAGTGCGCAGGTGTGGCCGGGTCCCGGAGGACTGCATTAAAGCTGTGGCCCAGCCCTGCCGGGGACACTGCTCTTTATATTAAACACTCGGCCGTATGCTGAGCAGGAGGCAAACAGCTGATGGGCTTTAATTGACAGCAATCAACACATCAGGGGGCTCTCCGCTGTGCTGGCTCCAGGGAACACCGGCAGCGCCAGGCAGAGAGGAGCCAGAGGTCACAGCCTGCAAAGGCCCTCTCACGCCGGCCAGGAGGGAGGGCTGGGAACAGCAGCCCGCAGCCTTCATGGCCGTGGACTTTCAGTTTCTCATGCTGCCCATGGTCTTTGGACTGAAAGGCAATGCTGAAATATGTATGTTCTATTATTTATTATTTCCTTTTCTACATCAGCCATGGTGGTTAGTCGTTTCACTATATGTGAACCTTCCATCATCTCCAGTTTGTCAAAACGGCCCCCTAAATCTTATCTCTGTGGAAATAAATATTACAGCAATAAAATGAACACTGCAAAAAATATATAGATATTCTAGAAACAAGACTAACTGATGTATGAATGCTGTATACATTGCACAAAATTTTGATTACATAAATATGCGAATCTTAATTTCCTAACTGTTTCAGCAATAAAAACAAAGGATGATACAGGCCTACTGCAGTAATTATCTTCCTTGCATTTAGTTCACTCAAATAAATAGCACAATCAGGATCAAATATCTCACTAATAATCAAAACCTCAAAGGCTGACAGTAGATAAAGTAGACTGCTGGTATCTCTTAAATGAGGACCTGTCCAGTCTAATCCCCCTCAGATGATTAGGTCACCTTACCATCTGACCCTCACCAGCAGTTGCGCTCATCCTATAGGTTCTCTCTCTCTCTCTCTTCACGAGGTCTGTAACTTGCATGAGCTAATTAACATTCAGATCAGAGACAACGAGGCACCCCTCCACAGAGAAAGGACATTCGCTGAGACGGCGACACTGTGACATTGTCATTAACTTGATGTTAATTACTAATTAATGGGGCTATTTCATTTACATGTATCCCTCTCTCTTCCTGACGGGGCTCCTTGCTGTGAAGCCCCGCTGAACCTAATAACACGGGGGCGGATCCCCTCATTTGCCACACGAGCTAATTAAATACTTACCCATTAAAAACATTTTAGTGTTTTTAAGCTGCTGTAAAGCTGGACGCAATGGACCGGGTGTCTTTGTGTCAATCGCGCCCGGTAACTGAAGACCAATGCCAGTCTCCGAGGCAAAGGGCAAGACTGTCCTGAGATATGAACACAAAGCTGCAGCACTTCTGATCAGAGTAAAGAATTATGTTACACCAACATACAATAAATACAATATTTATAACATGTTCATCCATAAATAAAGCATCAACAAAGAAAAACATGCAATTATTTATAAAATAAATATTGATTTTATACATTTACCTAAATAACTTTGTGAAGCACTTTTGAATACAATTTGTTTCCTCAAATTCTGCACTATGGATTTCCTAAACATATGCAAGCAGGGAGCCTGCTGTTTTAGAACTCCAGTATTTATCCTAGAGATGCGTCTTAGATCTAAAAACTTTCCTTTACAGTTTACCTACAGAGTTCACAAACAATGTTTTCAATGGGCACATCTAATGTAGTTAATTGTATAAACCCTGAAATGAAGGATTAGTTGCAAGCATACTTACATAGTTACATAGTTACATACAATAGTTTTTAGCATGCTTAACAAACCTACCCTGGCTAAGGCTGTGGTTAGTGATATTCACATGTTAACCAAACACTGGACGGGGTCCTGAGGGATGAGAGAGCGAGATGTTCCGAAGGAAAATATACTGCATCAATCTCTTGCCTTCCTCTGCCATATGACAATGATAAAAATAATGCGCTTAATTTGTATTTGAACATGTAGTTTTCTAAATATTTACAGACCTAATGAAAAATCTTCTATGGCAGCTCTTTTGTGCGTTTTGCCTGCACAAACACAGGTTTTACTGGGATTGGCTAAACATGCACATAAATGACTTTCGTGGGCCTATCACACAGAATGACATCAATGCACCCAGAATGCTGCAGGGTAAAGTACTTAAATGAACACACTTAGAGCTCCATCCACCAGAAGAGATACGTGTCAGTAGAGATGTGGATGCGGTCTACTGTCAGTCAGATCCCCGGGACCTTAAAGCAAATAAACCAGCTGTACCTCCATCAGCAGCACCTCCTTCAGACTGCTCCAAACATGAATTCCCTTTCTGCCATACTTAATTTGAGAAGCTAATGTTACATTGATATTCCGTTTGCATCTATAAGCATATTCAGATTGAACTGAGGTTTGGTTTTTCTCATTGTTTTTACTTTTATGCCTGACAGAGGCAATTCACTCACTGAGACATGCCGGTGATGGCCTGTCTGGCCCATAGGACCCAGCAGTGCTGAATAATGTGTTTGGACCAATAAAGTCAAGACTGACCAGAGCCCATCCACTGCTGGGCAGACCTTTCAGCTGCCTCTCCTCTGGTGGTTTTTATAACTGTGTGTACACATGTATGTGTACGTCCGTGGTTATAGCAGGCTGACCCAGCTGTTATTCTGCATTCTCAGGAGCATTCATACAATGTCAAATTAAGATCACTAACTGCAATTTGAAAGTGAACCTGGTGTGGGTACAAAGTTAAAATATCTCAGAATAAGTAAGGAGATGGATCTGCAAGGGTGGCATTTTGTAATCTCGCCGCTCGTGAGGGTGTTCTCCCCTCAGAGGGGGAGGGGAGGCAGTCATCTGTGGGCTGCATCGCTCTGCCAGAGGAGAAGGAGGTGGAGTCCCCGGAGAGGCCAGATCCTGTAGCCCACAGTGAGGCTGTGCCAAGACGAACGGGGTTAACCACTCCTGCTGTGAGGCCCGCCTACCCAGCCCTTGCCTTTCAGATCAGATCAGGGGTCCCGTCATGTCTGCGCTATGGATATTAGCGTAAATTGCTTGAACGTGTGGCCATTGTTAATGGGCACAGAGGTAAATATTGCATTACGAGTGCCTGCACCCCACATAGCCTGAGATCCGAAGGTAGTTCCCTCTCTACTGGATATCTACAGGCTGTCATCTCAGTCCTCATCAGTGCCTCTAACACCATTTTAATTGGGATTAAAGTGGAATCTTTCACATTGTAGTGCCAGTACAGTTTTGTCATTAACTGCGCCTATTACAAATGTATATTTAATTGTAGCTAGATTTTGTTTGCTATTTCACAGAAATATTTCCAAAATGACGAGGTGAATAGCTTACTGCAATGCATGCATAACAAACACACTTGGAAGTTTGAATGAAAGGATTTTGATACTGCAAATTAAATTATAGGTTTGGTAGCAGAGCTGTGGAAAGCCTGAGAAACAGGAATCATCACTGCACTGGAAGTGCTAAGATAATGAAAACCCATCTGCTCAAAACACTTCTCACAGTCAAACCTGTATCCAAACACGGGTCTCCAAAATCAATTTCACACGCAACAAAACCAACAGGCCATGGCAACTGACAATCACTCACTCGCACACATACAGTCAAGCTCTCCACGTTTCTCGCACAACGGCAGTGTAGTAATGGTTAGGGAGCTGAGCTTGTGACTACACAGTTCAGGTTTCATTCCCCGGTGGGGCTCTGTCATTGTACCGCTGAGCAGTCTGCTTAACCTAAATTACTTCACTAAATACCCAGCTTTACTAATGGAGAGTATGTACAAGAATTTAAGCTGTGTAAGTTGCTCTGGAGAAAAGTCAGCTAAAGTGGGATAAATGTAAAATGCACACAGCTTGTTTACTGTTTTTTCAGCCACACCATGGAACACACTTGAAGATGTTCATCACATGGTACACTGAAACAAGTATTACCGCATATACTAGCACAGGTCCCACGGCTTTCTCTGAACAGTGAAGTGCATCTTTGATTTTCTAACAATCGTGCACTGATTTGCACTTTGAAATAATGGTGATTCTTCATCTCCCTTTCTCCTCCACGCCACACGGAGGGCCATTGCCATCTGTCTCTATGGTAACCTGTGCCGGTCCCGGGAGAAGGGTGACTGGCGTCTGGCCGTTCACACACCGCAGTGCCAGAAAACCAACATGGCACACAGCGCCCGGCCATATGGTGCCTCCCCATACATCCCGAGAGCCTGTGTTTCTCAGTAATGTGAATGGAGGCCTGCTCACCACCAGCTGACATGCATCTCCCAAGCTGTGGCAGGGCGGGTGCCTTACTAGTACTATCTCTCTCTCACACACACACACACACAGACACACATTACTATGGCTTCCATAATCCCTTTTACAGTTAACTGCTGCCAAGGATGTCTGTCACCTCTTGTGCACCGAGTGCTTTTCTGGAATTGGTTGACTGAGGATATGGTTTTACACAAAACACTTAGATGCACAATATAGTGGCAGTGCGGTCGCTGCATGTGAAGGCATACTTCACAGGCGCGTCCCTCCTGTGATGCCATACAACAGCACAGGTGGCCTTTTGTCTGCGGTGTGTGACACTCAGTGGGAAAAGAATACAAGCACAGTGAGACTGGAGGATGACTGTTTGTAATGATATGAAATCAAAGATAAAAATACAGACCGTGCAGACGGAATGGAGGAGGAGCGCGTCACGAATCTTTAACTGAGACACACACACACACACCCGCACTATATATGCATTCAGACACATTTTCTCTCTCACACACACACATGCATGCACACAGACACTACACTTAAATGCCCAACATAGAAGTTAGGTTTGAATAAAAAAGCATACATTAAAAGGACAGATATTACATTTCATGCTTTAGACAAGTTTGGATTTAGTGCAGAAATTATGCAATCCCATGCAATACTTACTCTTGAAAAACATCTTTGCAGGTCTATAGTCACAGTCAGCAAAGATATAGACCAACAATCCTGATTTGCTTAACCCAGCTTTACTACAATGACCTGGATCTCTTGCACTGTGCTGCCCCCATCTGACTATTTAATGGAAGGACACAAAGCCAAAATCATACACATTTTATTATCCCCCTTATTATCAATTTCCCATATTAACAATCTATACTATTTATTTGTAATTATGCTGTACAAACTTTATGTAATGTGACAAAACAGTAACTGCATAAGAGAACTGGATCAACATTTTCATGAGAGAATACTATTTTGTCAGTATATGGAGTGTACTGTTAGATGCTACGTAGGACACATGTTTGTATATGACACTAGCAGTGCAAGTGTACTTCTTCTGCCCATGTTGATTTCACTAATTAGTTCTACTGTACCTCCTGGCTGAAGAATTGTGCTAATTAGCAAATTGAGGGAATTGGAACAAAATACTGGGAAGGAACTTTCTGAACCTGGACTTTCCACCTCTGCTTGTAACTAGCCAAGCCCAGCAAAAACAGAGCAGGAGAATAATGGTGATACTTTTGCAATTTCAGTGGTCAAACAAAAAAATTGGACACATTTCTTTCTCATTTTAAACCGTTGATAAAATATATTTTATTTAAATTTCAACAAAATATGCTTATAAATACAATTCATTTTCCAAAGCAAAAAAAAGAAAACTGCATTACTTAAATATCTTAAAAATCTATTTGCTTTCTGTATTGTACATATATGTTTTTGTGGAAAAAAATTATTCTAGAATGTAATATGGGTTGGTGGTTTACAGCTATTTTTTTCTAATCGTATTTGCTGTTCATGATAAGATACACAGAAGAAAGAGATGCCTGTATTTGGGTCTTAATAAATAAATTGAGTGGATTTACTGAATTGAGCCTTTACACAAACAACAACAAAAATGTAGTTGTAGCACTGGTTAGCAGTTACACTATCTAAGACATGGCTTTATTATTATCATCTGCTATTATCATTCACCTCAGCTCTACATAAAATATGTTTCTGTGTTTGCAAAGATTTGTAGAATGTTATGCTAAATGCATTGAATGTGTACTTGGACTCATAAGAGCAAGTTTAGACACATATATTTCATGAAAGAATACATGTTACAGTTTTTGTACATTTGTATGTTGATTGCTTCTGATATACAGGTGACCTCTATGTGGAATACAGTAACTGTTCAGATCAGTAACGGTCACCACCAGTTCCTGGAACTGAAGGACTGAGACACTGAGTAACCAAGGTGTCTTTCAGAAAGAGAAAATAAAGTCAGTATACATGCCATTTGACCATTTGACTATACCATGATATTTCTGATGAGTTGCCCCTTAAGATGAGGAAAAACGTAATGAAAGAGGGTTAGACCAGATTATGATGTGTCATAATTTCTAGGAAGCTGGACTCTGCTCCATGAAATGCAGTGGATGGAGGTTCAGTGGAGTGGGGCACCTTATGAAATCAAGTCAGAGATTTATTGCCCCATTCGCTGAACTGCTCCATTTTCATTGTGTTTGGTGGATATGATAGCTGTTGTTGTTCTTATTTCATTGTCGAAACATTTCAGTATGTACAGGCAATCGAGCAGATCCTCTCTCAAGTGGGGCTGGGACACATGGGTAACCTGGCTCTTCCCTTATAAAGGGTCACTGAGAAACAGGAGACTGCCTCAGTAACTTTGCATAGCCATACATTGTGTGCACAACATGCCTGCAATTGTGTTTAATGGCACAATTAACCTGAATGAACAAAACGACTTTTTGAGCATTGAACATTGATATTCCTCGAACATTGTGCTAAGCTGATGGTGGCATGGTCTGTAAATTGGCCAAAAACTAAAGTGAAACAACAGCAGTTTTAAAAACACAATTACAGAAAGTAGACACAAGTACAGTGTGTGACTGAACAAGAGTAGTACTCCGTTCATGCTACTGTATATTAACCCCAATGTGAAAGCCTCCTCACTCCTTGTGATTTTAAATAAATGCTAAGGACCGCAAAAATACTTTTTTCATATTATCATAACTCAAGATAAATAATTACAATAATGAATGATGTAAAAGTAATAATATATCCATTTAGCAAAAGTAATGTCATATTCAATATTTGGTTTCACATAAAATAACTTACTGAGCCCCTCTGTAGGATAAAGGTAAATAATATTGTACATTCACATACAACACTGTTCAATCCAAAGCAGACTGCAGTCTCAGTCGCAATGCCTGCTGAAAGCTTGAAACAAAACCTATTTGAACACAAATATTAGCATACATTACATTTGGTCAAAGACTCAACGTGATATGGTTAGAAACTCTATGGCATCCTAAATGGACAAGTGCATCACTGCGTTCCAGGATTGCAGCTGCCTCCAGCACTCTGACCTTTGCACACATTCAACCAAGGCTTTTAGTAATTCTATGTCTACCATCCTCAACCCACAAGGCTGCTAGGAGTAAGCAAATCGTTTTTGCTAGGAGTTTTCCACATACATATTTAATTAACTTAACCAAACTGACTGAAGAGCTCAAACTGCCATAGCATTTTAAGGCCAGGAAGTGGCCTAGCCAATGTGGGCAAACACACTCAGGAGAGTGTTGCCTGCACTGACGTAGGTCTGCCTTCCACACTTAAGACGTAATGTCTCCAGACCAGCACAAGAGGCACATTCACATTAACATGGTTGGGCCACACCCTCTGAAGTCACTGCTGCAACACCATGTACCTGCTTTGACCCTTACATGGTCACTTTCACAGTAAACTTTTTAAACATCAACCAATCATCCGAAGGATGAGAGCAAGGCTTCTGTATTCGATTAAATAAAATAAAAACATGCACTTTGACAAAAAAACATTGCAAATCGAGGTATTCTGGCATACACCATGCATCTTTAACAAAAAAAAAAAAAGCTTTGGTCTTTTTAGTCATTAGCAACAAATTGACAGCATTGTTGAAAATGGCATTCTGTGAAAACTGTGATCCATCTCTGAAGAGAATGAGTAACTGAACGGAAACCATATTTGCTATGGAGAAATATGACAGGTGAATTCTACAGAAAGTCAGCATAAGAGCGAGGCAATTAGTCATTTTTAATTAGATGCCACTCAAAATTGGCCATGTCTGGGGCAGCCATAGCCCCACCTGCAGTGACAGCTCTGCAGGTGCGAAATGAAGCGCACTTCTTGTTGCATCTCCACACAACAAGCTACACTTGTAAGTGTAAACCCAAAGCTTTCAGTAGAATAATATCCTCCTTATATGAAGGCAAGTAAGTACTACATTTCCTCATCTCTCTGCCATGAAATCTGCAGGCCTTACAAGTAGTACCAGCCCCTGTCTTACACCCTGTAATCCAACACCCAGCAAAATTAGAGAAAAACTAAAGAATAATACCCAGTTGAGATGAAGTTGGTCGGACAGAATCTGTGAAGGATTCATTCTCCACTTGTTCCCCTTTAGTCAGAAGATGAGAAAACTCACAGAATCTACGGATCCCACGAGACCATGCCCATGGTGTGCTCAGATGTGAATGTTGTGATACTTGGACTTGACCCCCTCAATGTCGACCCGCCGGGCCTCAGCGAACAACAGGAAGGAGCAGAGCCCCAGGAGGTTGACCACGGATATGAGGGCGAACACGGACGCCCAGGACCCAGTCGCTTCAATCAAGTATCCCGAGAAATACACCATGATAACTCCTGCGCAACATGAATGCAAAAGCAGAGAATCAGCATCGCGGTTAGGAGTTCGCATGTTAAGCGGTTTGTTTAAGCGTTTCGCTTACGCCCTGCAATGTAAACATCCAGATCTGATGTACAGTAATTCGAAAACAAAGTTCCATTTCATACTGCGTCACACTGCACACAACTGGCAGATGGACAATTGCACAGCTTTATCGCAATAAAACTGGTTGATGTAACATAGCTCAATCCAAACAAAGATCTGCAGACTGAATGACACACAGAAGTGATTGTGGAGTCTGAGGCTTAAAATAAACCTCACGATCATTTTATGAACGATCATACATTTTTTAAATGACTCTATCATAACTTATCAACTGTATAATTGTGTGTCACGAACAGAACTCAACCTACTAGCATTAATATCATACGGCTATGTAAACAAGGCTTATGAGCGCTTAAATATAATATTATATTATATAATGTCTTACCGGTGAATGCTCCACATGTGTTCATAACCCCTAAAAGGCAAAATAAATAAATGTAAAAGTACAGAAGCTTTAAGCATACATTATAGAAACACAAGCTGGTTCTAATGTTCTGGTGTGCAAACAAAAGACTTGATGGAAGTTATGTGCAACCATAAATGTTGAACTTAAAATGTATTCAAACAAATAGTCAAAGTAGTAGTGTTTAAGCCTTGTATACGATACATTTATATACACACATTGTAGTGGCAAGAAGCAACTTCAAACTAAAATATATATATGGGCAGGACCTGTGTACACTGTAGAGGCAGGATGTAAGTATTCATATCCTGTCCCTTCATATTCATATTCTCCGGTTCCCTTGCCAAACCACTGCTGTTATCTGACAGGGCTTTGAAACCCCTACAGCAGTAAAGGATCTAGTTTCGTTTTTTTGTCTCATCACCATTAATATGGCACCTGGTCTATGACTGCACTACTGCCCATGTCCTAAGCCTGAAAGTGACACAGGTATAAATACATCAATAAATACAGGAGTGTTAAACTGCTAAAATTCTCATACAGAATGAACATTTCAAGAACTGCACAATATCTGTTCTTGAATATGAAAAGGATTTAAATAGAGCTAATGGTTTTACCCATCCTTCCCCCAATGTGTAAGCGTTCTACAGCTGATGGCCCTTACCAAACAGAGCTCCAGCACAAGATGGGGCCAGGTCCTGCACGTTCAGAGAAACACCACTGGGTAAGAAAAGCACAGGGGAATAGGCGTGAGAATGTTAGCATTATATTAAACAGTGATCATGCTGAAGTATGCCTCTTGAATTATCTTTACAACTTTAGATATGCCCTCAATATAACATGAACACCACTTTGAAATAACAGCTGGTAATCTTAAAACCCTTTCAAACATTTAAAATCAAAACCATATCTACCCTTTCCAAAAGAGCAGTTTCAGAAAAATTCTGAAAATCATCTTTCATTTACCCATCAGAAAGGAAATTGTGGCTGAATACATCTATGCTGTATGGAGGCTTATAGTTAAAGGCGGGTAGTTAATACACCTCAAGGACTGCTCTGAAAATTCAGCTTCCATTCGTTTGTCCCTCTAGGTCAAAAGCAGAGCAGCACTGGTGTGCAGAGAAAAGAGAGTTAAGGTACCAGTGGCTGAAGGTGGTGAGACCCATGGTTGCGGACACAAAGGCCACAGCTGTGGAGAAGGTGGTGGTGCCACACAAGGCCAGGGTGAAGATACTGGAGACACCCATTGAGAAGAACTGGGTGGGGTAAAACACAAAAACACAGAACTGCTTCACCGCCTGATGCTGAGGAGCCGTCGGGTGCCTGAATTTACCGAGCAAGTGCAGATGAGAGGACGATTCCATACTGCTGCTAATGGCTGTTGTCATGTGAAACATCATAGTGACCTAGCATTCACTTTGCAAGCCTATATGGGGAGACAATCCTGTTTGGCAAGAGCGACTATGCACTTACCTGCATCAGTTTCCTGACCGAGGCTGTGTCAAACCCTGGAAAGGAGACGGGAAAACGTGTGAGCCATGCTGTTCAGACAACACACGCTTGACTATTCACTGAGAATTAGCTAAGCTGCAGAGCGGGTGAACTCCCTTGCCTTGCCCGATGAGGTGATCGGAGAGACAGCCGCTGAAGAGGGAGGAGGGGATGGCCACAAACCAGGGGATTACATTGAACACCCAGCCCTGCGAGACAAGCCCACACCCATCAGTGTGAAATGCAAGCGCCTCAGGGCTTCAAAAAAAATATAACCACTGCAATGTTTTCATTGTTCACCGGAAATTAAAATGATAGAAACAGGATTTCATTTTATGTTCATACCTGAGGCCACAGTCAATTAGCCACAAATGAGTACGGTAATTCAACAAATTATCGATTCAAAGGCTGAATTCATCTGCTCGCGGTTATCCCTCTGCATAAAGCATCTTATTTCATTCAGTTTGTGTAGCCAGTAGTTGTAATGGCCTCAATAGGCCATGTCTGTGGGCGATCTGACCCACTGCAGTGTGGGGTGTTTAAGGACAGGATCAACACATTAACTGTGGTGCCCTCTGCTGGCAGTTATGTGGACATTCTGCAAGACTGTCACAAATGCTTTCTGCAAAGTCAAACAAATGCTCCATACATCCATCGTTGCTTCCTATTTTGAAAAGTGTACCTATACAACGTACTGCACCTAAAGTTCTCTTTGAGGACAGTTCCCTAGAAAAAGGAGACTTTTCCTTTGTCCCATTACAGGTAGAACCCCATCCCATCTTTGTATAAAGATACTCCTGTCACACCTATCACAACAATAAAAGCACAGGTTACAGTTAATGCTTGAATGTTACCTTGGCATCAGGAAATGTATCCTTGAAGAAGGTTGGCAGCCAGGACAAGAGTGTGAAAAAGGTACTGGCTGTGCAAAGATGGGTAATGATCACAGCACTGGAGAAAAAAGACAAGAATACAAGACATGACCCCTGACCTTGATATCAGACTCAAAAAATAACTCATCGAGGTGTCCTAAAAGCTGACAGCAGCCCAAGGACATTGAAAAGTTCCCTCCTACAATCAACAAAGATTATTATACTGTACTTGATTAATTACCACTCATCTGAATTCACAACTAGAATGTTTTCTTTGCAGGCACAGTTCCTCAGTACTCACACCTCTTTTAATTATTTTATTGATTCAAAAGAAGTCACACACACACACACACACACACACACACATCTCACTTAAAACAGCACTTGACCTGATAAAGCATATCTGATCCTGTTCAGCAGATTTCATATTATGGTGTTCCTGCAATGGCAGGAGACCCATGTGACTCTCATTAATGTGTTTCTGGACACGTGTAAAGATGGGAATGCATGGAAGGTTATGTAAAGTCCACTATACAAGAGGAATAAAACAGCTGATAACTGCAGCCATTTTCCAGAAGGAAATGGTTTCATTTTCAATTTCGTATAAACAATGGACTCAGTGAGGGTGGACTACAATCCACCACTGTGGTAAAATTATACTGAAAACAGTCGCCTTCATGTTCTGTTAGCAGTGTATAACTGTACAGTGCTTATACCATCAATTCACTAAACTTGAAAAATCTCTCCATTACACAAACTCTCTCTGTCACAAACACACACACACACACACACGCCACACAAACACCTGAAACAGCACACACATTTTGCTCTCATCTTACCACACAGCTGGGTGCCTGAACAAGCGCAGCCAGTGTCTCTTGGACATCTTCGACTGTGCGCCAGCACTTCCCAATGACTCTAATGTGATGATCGGACCTGGAGATTCAAGCATAACAAACATTGAGCCTTTAAAACAAAATACATATTTAAAATGAATTACAGAAACAAGTTGAGAAAAGAAACACAGAAAGCACTCCTATAATAATATGCCAATTAACTGGTATACACAATTTTATAGAAATGTTATAAACATCATGGGAATTAAGAAACAAAAATGTTTCGGCACAAGACACTATTGCGTATGCATTCATTTTAACAGTGACAGGAAAAGGAGGAATTACGAAATAATTTGTCAATGACACAGGCCTACCTTCCCCTTTTAATAGATACTTCCACATGCAGTAGGCCCAAAGTACACCCAGCAGACCTGACACATAGAAGACACTCTCCCACCCGTAGAGATCCAGCATCAGGGAGCCTACACCCCCAATCACCAAGGTTCTGGGCACAATCAAAGAAAATACATATTTCACCATTGTATTATTTTTAATTGATATTTCAGCTAATGCAAGTGATCACACAATTGGTCTGTAACAGTCCGCTGGACCAACTCACCCCAGGTAAGAGCCGCTTCCAACTGTGCTCATCAGGAATCCTCTTTCACTCTCAACAACCTTCTGTGAGCAAAGACTGGCCAGTGAAGGGTAGTGAACACCTGTGACAAAAGCAATCAGCAAATCAGCTCAATATTTGTCATGCTCCTGCACGCATACATTTGAAATGCAGCATGATGAATGTTAGACACTTCGGCCTAGGAATGCAAAACTGCCTGTTCACATCCTGTCTGATCTGAACCTTTCTATGTAGAGCTGCAGCCTACAAGCGATACCTTGCGCACTACTTAAAAACAATCCATTTCCATTGCATCACCTGAAACCTCACAGCCAGAGAGCACAACTTCACACAAAATACTGGTGCCTGTCCAAATCAGGGCATTTGCAGTTCAAGGCTGAGGTTTTCTCCCAACTAAAACGTACATACTACTTCTATCTAACTTACTACAATATGCTCCCTCTGTGCTTTCTCTTCTCCATGTTTATCTCAATGCTCAGTGATGACGGAAGCAATGGAGATATGCAGTAAACTCTATCAACAACTTATCAATGAGAATGCCAGAACCAAAAACATAACCTGAAATGACAGATAGCAGAAACCCAGATACTTATGTCAGCCCAATTCCTCCGGTTAATTTAACCTACAATGGAAAGGGCCATTCACTCAATTAGCTCTATTCTCTAGCCACTAACTCCACTTCCCCTCTCCTCTATAGCACTATCCCCTACACCCAGCTGGTTGCAATCTCACCTTGAAGTAGTCCCACAAGGAACCTGGCCAGTGTCATGGAAACTATGGGTTGGGAGCAGAGGTGAGCCAGAATGGGGGTAAAGGCGGTCATTGCACCCCAGGCAGCAGCAGAGAGGAGGAGGACCTTCTCTCCACCCACCCTGGAACAGGTAATGCAAGCGTTACACAGCCATTTCAAAACCTCACATACAGCAACACTATGCTTCAGACTGCAGTTTCATTCCATTGGGGACTGTACAAAATCCCATGCACTCTTACATTGTTACTCATTTTGTCTCAGTAAACTCGTCTAGGTAATGGTGCAATTACTGGGTTCCATATGGCCAGCAAAAAAAAAAGAAATCAATGGTAATAGGTGAATGTTTTGGGAACACAAGCTTAACCTTGTACAAAGGTAATATAACGTAGTGTAACCTTCATATTATACCTCCATAAGTAAAACTAAATATTAGTTTTATTTAGTGTTACAGTATACAGCCTACGCCAGGGCAGCCCAACCCTGTTCCTGGAAAGCTATTGTCTAGTAGGTTCTCATTCAAGATTCTGTTCATTTGATTCTATGTAGTAGCAACACATCGAGATCTCTAGCTGTTGATTAAGGTGTGCTTTGTTATGGGTGAAGTGAAAACCTGCAGGACAGCAGATCTCCAGGCAGCCCTAGCATAAACAATAAAGAGTATCTATAATGTTTACACTGTTGCAGAAACATCCACTCATCCTGGATTGAATGGTTAGTCGTGTCTAAACCACAAAAGCATAAAACTCAAACTACAGTTTTTCAATGCAAGAGTGGGTCTTTTGGCCTCACCTGTCACTGACATAGCCCCCAAGGACCTGGGTAAAGCAGTAGCCCCAGAAGAAGCTGCCCAGCACCATTCCTGACTCGCTCTTGCTCCATTTGAACTGGCCCGCCATGTTGACAGCACAGATCGGCATTGCGACCCGAGCACAATACAGCAGGCAGGTACCTAACAGGAGAACTACCGTCCATATCCGCGCTAGTGGTCTAGAAAAAGAGAGGACAGTACAGTATGTCAATACACATCATCAATGTGACACACATGGGACATTATACAAGCTCGATGGGTAATTTAAGTAACTTGAATAAAAGTCCGTAGGCCAGCAAATAGCACTGGTCGTTACAAGGCTTTTGTACTAAATGCTTAGCAAATCAAACTTAAATTTTTTTTTAATAAGAATGCAATTCCACATGAAACGTTGCTAAATGGCTTCATGAGATGTCCCTCAGCAATCGCATTACTTTATTTGTACAACTTCTTCCAATGTCTGAATTAGACACTTCAATTGACTTATGCTTGCTGACGTTTGTCAGCACACGTCACTTAACACAACTCTCTGAACTTGAAAAAAATAGATCCATCGGACGGACACACCTAGCTACACATTCAGATCATCTATCACAAGTAGTAAGTTAGCTCATTTTAACTAGCTAGCTAGTTTGGTCCTTCCACAAACATTCATTAATTCCTGTATCGCGTTATGGAAAATACAAGCTGCCAATTACGTGGCATAGGCTGATGTTACCTAACGTTATACGAAATAATATTAACTGTAGAGGAGCTGGTAGTATTACGCGATACCCATTTTAATTTTTGATCCACAGTAAAAATTTTAAAAAAGCTAGCTATCTTGTCACATCAAGTCATGACTATCATTCCATAACAATAATACAAAATACTGCTAACCAGTGCACTCAACTAGCCAGTAAACGGTCAGCAAAAGGCCGAAGCAACAATTTCCTCTTCTAAGAAGTTGTTTAGAAATCGTCGTGATTATTTTGTAGCCCGGAGATAACGATAAAGCTATGTCAATCTGGTGATATAGAAAAGATTAGCAAGTAAATTTGGTTGACACTGTACTGTAATGAAATGAAACTATCAAGCGTTATTATTCGGCGAGTGGCTAACCTCTAGAATAAGCTTTATGTTTAACGAGGCAATGAATGATGTAGGCTAACGTTTGATGGTAGCCGTCTCCCTGTTTAAAATAAAACGACACTTCCTACCGACTGTTATTCAGCAACTTACCCCATTCACCATCAAAGTTGGGGTGGCTAGCTGCGTGTATGAAACAGGTACTGTAGCCAATCGTATTGCATCCTGATAAGATTATCCATCAGAGCATCATTCCGTTTTTCACAAAAAAGCCACAGAATTAACGATAGCTACCTAGCTAACATAGCAGAATTAACTTATGCTTACCTCGACCAGTTCGAATTCGGTTCTGTCCACTTCTTCTGAGATCCAGCTGTACCGAAATCGTCTGGGGGGTTGTCTTTGAGGTTGGCCAAATCCAGATTGGAATTCTTTCCATGTTTTTGTAAAATTGCCATTCAATGAGAGATGTTTCTGTTGCAGGCTAAAATTCAGCAGTTCGAGGACGTCTTGGGGAAAATAATAATGATTTGATCCCGAGGCCATACAGTACCATCTCTTTACAACTAAATGGCTAACGTAAGCTAGCTACACCTTCCGCGGAACAGGTAACGTTAAAGCAAGCATGGGCGTTTCGACAGCTAGCCTATAACTACAGTCAACTTAAAGTCTGTATTTTCCTGGTACTGGGAGTGTTGATCCACGTGTCAGTTTTTTTCAGCCACGCAGTTCTTCCTGCCAACGTTAGGTTAAATCAGGAAGTAGCTCAAATAATTTAGCCGCTTCCAAAACGCGAACGAGACTGAAAAGGCAGATCTCACTCCACCTTGTATTGACCCATCAAAGATGAACATTTTATTCACCGTGACTATGCAAGGTAATACCTGCCCTGGCAAAATATGCGCTACGGCTTATGTAGCTAGATAATGGCCTACAAGACAACAGACTAACGTTAAGACATGAGAACGAATATGCCATTACCATTATAAATGATTTATGCATAACCTTTGGTTTAATTCAGCTAGAGGTGCACGATACCTGTCCTCTCTTTCAATACACAGACACATGTATATGCCATAGCTTGCAACCTCGGTTTAGGTCAAAAGCTGCTTCTCCTCTGCAGAGGAATCCCATCAATGCTTGCAATAGTCCACGTGCCTGGTTGTGTATGCATGACGTTAACGCTACATAGAATTCAGTTAAATGCTTGAAATACTGTACGGAGGAGCCGAGCCCTACGCCTATATCGTCTTACAAATTTCTGCAGTCGTGTCAGTAGCTAATCATAATGTATAATGGTAAATACATAAATACAGCTCAGCCCCCAAGATATGTTAAAACAACTTGTGTATTCAGTGGACCTCATCCCAATTAAAACTATCAGGACAGTTCTAACAAAGTAAACTTTAAATAATCTCCACACAATTGTTTTGTCAAAAGTATTCTTTATTTCATACTGTAACTGTACATCTGCCAGAAAAAAACCTTCATTTTAGTAGCTGTTTGTTTTTACATTCTCAGCGATCACATTGTCTATACACTTTATATTTGAAGTTAATAAATGGCTGTAGAAAACAATTTAAAAACGAATATTGCAAAGCAACTTATGTGAACATTCACAGCTGACATAAGCAGTTCCACTGTACCCTTGTTAACAAATATTACAAAAAGATTAATTTTGCATGCTTTTGTTCAGCAAAAAGCGAAATTGATTATGTAGGTCAAAGTTGAACAAATGGCATAATTGTGCCCCCTACCCCACCATGGTTTTGTGACCAATGTGAGAGACTAAAGCTACTGCCATTCACATCACATGACACATTGATCCTAGAGGCAGAATAATGAAAGCATAAGTAATGTAGTATCCCTTACCACAGGGTATAATTTAGTGTTTTTGCATATCTTCATCCTTATCCAATTCCAGCTGACATGAATTTGGTGGCTAAATTACACTGCAAAACAATTATAATACAAAAAGTGAAGTTACTATTAATTGATCTATAAATATAATAAACAGTTGCTTAGTAGTAAAACATACATATCTGAAATATCATATTCCATATCAAGGTTTACATTTTGGAACATCTACATGTCTTCACTTAAAATGCAACCATATGCCTACAATTTTACACAACAAAGGAATTAAAATCTCTCTTAAGCAACAAAACATATGTACTGTATATATATATGGTTCAGTCCCTGACTGATTATAAATAGGAAGTAATGTGTCCTTATGGTTGTCCCCACAGCGCACTTGTACCAGTCTTCAGTTCATTTTGGATCCTCAATTGTTCCCTTGCTGAGGTCAGTCATTTTGGGGTACTTGACTTTCTTCTGGTCAAGTTCATTTTGAGCCCACAGTAATAGTTTAAGCAGTTTTGCAAGTTTCGGTGTAGACTCTCGGTTTTCATAATCTAGCACAGCCTGGTTCACCTCACTCCACACCTAGGGGAAAGAAGATGAATAAAGTATATCCATAATAATACTACTGCATATCAGTCTGGGGAAATATCCTAAGCATTATATATTTTTAAAGAGCCAAACAATTTGTGGTAGTTTATACTGGTCATGACATGTCACACTTAACATAAAGAAAAAATAAATTGCACATTAAGTGGTAGACATGTAGTACATTTTAAGACTTTAAGTCTCAATAAAAAATAAATGTCATTTTAATTAGACATTCACAAGGTTATAAATTTCAGTGGTGATCTAACTTCCAGCAAAATTTATGGATATTTCTTTCTTTTCTTAACCCCAATGGTGCCAAATAGCACCTGAGCACTTTATTAGGACCTACTTATTCATGCGATTATCTAAGCTAATTGTTTGGCAGCAAAGTAATGCATAAAATCATGCCAATATGGGTCAGGAGCTTCCGTTAATGTGATTTAAGTGACGTTGAACATGGAATGATTGTTGGTGCCAGAGAGGGTTGTTTGAGTATCTCAGAAACTACTGATCTCCTGGGATTTTCACGCACAACAGTCTCTAGATTTAGCAGAGAGTGGTGCGAAAAACAAAAAACATCCAGTGAGCAGCAGTTCTGCGGGCATAAACGCACTGTTAATGAGAGAGGTCAGAGGAGAATGGCCTGACTGGTCGAAGCTGACAGGAAGGTGACAGTAACGTAAATAACCACACATTACAACAGTCGTATGCAGAAGAGCATCTCTGAACACACAACATGTCAAACCTCTTACGTGGATAGGCTACAGCAGCAGAAGACCAATAAGTCTAAAAAAATCATTTTAATAAATACGTAATAAAGTGCTCAGAGTGTATTTTTAAAATGCCACAAGGCAATGTGGGCCAGAATCAAAGAAATTGACTAAAAACAAGGCAGTTGAAAACTCTTCAAAATCACATTTGAACAAGGTGCTTAAATAATTTATTACATGGTCACCCATTTATAACAGTATAAACATAAATGTGTTCAGTGTAAGCGGTGTCAGGCTATTTGCTAAGCAATACATAATGCCCATTACTTATATGCTGATTCCCTGTGCAGTCATGCATTCATATAAAAATATGAAAATATTACAAAAATGATCATGTTAAATAGATTTTTAGGCTTTTTTTTATTTTTATCCCTGCTGGATAACAGATTTTTTGTAGTGAATGCATCATTGAGAATACAACAACAGTGTCATTTTCCAGATCATTTAAATTTTTAAATTTTTATTAAAAAGTTCAATTTTTATAAAATAAATATTAGTACATGTTTTATTCCCTGAGCACAACATACTTGTTCAGGTCTCACCTTGAATATTTACAAGTTATTGGGTGGTAATAATAGCAAAAAAAGAAATATTTTTGAAAAGTCATCTCTGTAAACCTGTATTATATTTGTGACTAAAGTCATCATATGATTCTAAATTAAAAAATATATAAATTACATTTGCTGCAAATATATATGGATATTTTTAGAAATAACTAAATATCATTCTAATAATATAAAACTGCTTTTATTTGCATTTTTAACCTTTTTTTTTTCCTAAACTGGAAACCCTTATCTGTCACTGACCTGCATATTTTATCAATTAAGTACTGTTAAAACATATAATTGTACATAGACTGATCAGTCACAACATTAAAGCCACCTGCTTAAACCATTTTTTTCATGATTAAAATATATGATATGTGTACTTAAGTATTCATAACTGAATAGCATTCAAAAGTTACCTTTTTAAATAAAAATTGACATCTTGTAAGCTAATTGGGAGGGGGGGGGGGGGGGAGTGCATTGTTTTGTTATTTAAATATCTTGGTAGATACTGGTGTTCATGATCACCTCTATCTTAACAGGTGCTCCAGATTTGTTTTTGTTTTTTTCAGATTTAAGATCTATTCCCACATAAGTTTCACCACATGCAGTACCATGTCATTTCAATGGAGGGAAGAAGGGTGAAACTGATGTAGGATTAGACGCCATGCATTTTTAAATATGGTGGGTAGTCTATTTAAAACTGTTTTAAAATTCTACAGGCTCTGGAGCATCTGTTAAGATAGACATCATCGTGAACACCATTTGTACTAAGATACTTAAATAACAAAACAATACACCCCCCCCCTCCCAGTGAGCTTACAAGATTTCCATTTTTATTTTTAAAAAGAACCTTTTGAATGCAATTCACAAATGATTATCCCCTTATACGAGTACACATATCATATAATTAAATATTTAGTGTTTATCGACAAGTTTATACAGTTTAAAGCATTTCTAATTCTAGAAAAAACTGGTTTGAGCAGGTGGTTTTAATGTTGTGGCTGATCGGTGTATATTTCTGTATTAACTGCACAGTATTGGCCTTGACCAATCAGCCACTACCCGCAGCCCTGACTTCCATGGCTGTTTTCATTCACCTTCTGTCTCTGCATCATGTTGAGCAGGTCTCCGAAGGGCGATTCTTCAGGGTTGTCGAAGGCCAGCAGTGCCAGCGTGCGCTCCATCTCGGTCAGGCATTCTCGGCTTTCCTCCCCCTGCTCAGCCAGCTGTGTCTGTGCAAACTCTAGAGCCGCTTCCGTCTCCCGCAGTCGGATCAGCTCGATTAGGTGCTGCTGCTGCACGGTGGAAGGGAGGACAGGGGGGAGGATACAGGCCAGTGAGAAATAAAGAAAGAAAATGAGAAAAACAGCAACTTTGGAAGGCAATGGAGGTATAGAAAGAAAGATTTACAAAAGGTCAAATTAAAGGGGACTTTACACTTCATGATTAAGGTGTAGTATTTTTATTTTTCATTAATGAGGCAGAGCCACCAGCTTTTACCTGCAGATGGAAGTAAAGATAGCGATTTGTATCCAGCAGTTCTGGGTGAAGGCTGTTGATTAGGGCAATAGCCTCCTGAATCTGCCCTTTAAGAATCATCTCCCGGATCTTTATTCTCTCGTCCAGCGAGTCAAGGTCCACACTGGGCTCAATTCCCGATTCCATTCTGAATTTTTCTGCAGCTTCTTTAAAACCTTCTGAAAATGTAAAACACATACAGCAACCTTGAGGCTTCTCAGCATAGACAGCTCAGTAAAACATACATTATTATTAATTTAAAACGGAGAAGCTCATTTGTAATAGTGTAAAGTGTTTAGTAACATTACCTGTCACCAGATAATTCATGATGAGTCGGTTCATGTCAGCTCTCTGTATGTGCACATTATTGAGCTTGTCCATCCACTCATCTTTCGTGATGTCCTCCGGCTTTTCAGCATAACTCATAATGAATAGTCTGTGAAGAAAAGCGATAAGACATTGGTCGTGCTTTTGTAATAACGTTAGCCGTTATCGAACATCGACCAGCTGACAAACTCTAGCACAAACTTGGCTAGCTAGCTTGTTATCAAGCATTGAGTGAAGACAAGATGGCTAATATATCAGCCAATGAAATAATGTACACCGTCATAGACCGCCTATCTAGTTAACATTCACCAGTTTGCTGGCTTCACGCAACTTGGCTAGATCGCCCTTGGTTTACTATGCCTGAACCTTGCTGGATAGTTAAGAGTTTTGACTACCTAGCATGGTCCAGGTAAAAATGAATTAGACTAAATGCCGGTTTAACGTTAGCTAGCTTGCTAGGTTCCTGGGTGGTTAGCTGCTAACAATACTTCACTTAATGATTCGTTACATGTAGCTAAATACCACTTGACGGTGTACGTAATTCAGTTACATACATTACATATTGTTATGGGGCGTTTCATATTATCAACCAAAACATTGCAACCTGATCATTCAACATGAACTAATTTGACTGATTAATGCAGGCTGATGCTACATTTGCTAGCTAGCAACCAATGACAACAACGATAGCACGCCTGCTAGTTATGCCGGGATACATTAGACGACATCAACTCGATTTGAAATATCAGCGTGTTAAGCATACGTAAATATTTCTCTTAAATAAGGTTTTCGATCAGCCATACAATTAAAAAGAGATACCTGAAAAATACTTGGCTTTCTTCTACAGCATCTATCAGTACAGGGCCGCACTAGGGAAAATCTCGCGAGAGATCTTTTCAGAACCGAACGACATTTCACCAGAGTTTCAATATGATTGGCTAAGAATCATTTGACCGATGCTTTTATGTTTCTTTCATGTGCATTAGTATGATTGTAATAATATATGAGCCACAGAACTGTATGTGATATCAACGCATGTTCAGATCGATTTAAAGGGATAGTTTAACATTTATTGTTTTATGCATTTACTGTATATTCATTACATTTCTGTGTCATGATTTTGACTGGCGGAGACAGTTTTAGGAAAATTACTGGATTACTTACTGGATTTATAGTAGCTATAATTGTGTTACTATTTAATAAATTTAATAAATAATAATCATAATACAAATCTGTTCATTTGTACAGTCTCTGTAAACATAACGTACAACCTGATTTGGAGTTTTCCAAAGTGTATTTACAAACCCCTGACTGCCTTATGCATGATGCTGTAAAGCCAGCAGGTTTGCAAACAACATCTGCAAATATCTTAAAATACCTTCATCACCTACATTGAAACTTACTTTATTCTGCAAAGGGCCTAAAACAGGAACACAGAATTTACTTTTAGCAAGAAAATTACCCAAAGCACAAGGACAGAGCTACACTGCAGTTTTTCAGCCATATTTAGTCCTCGGGTCTTTGTGATTAGGCACTCACTGCTCCTATCTGTGAATAATCCATGCAAATGAAAAAACACGAGCACCAGTTGACAGTTATATCTGGATAGGTAAAGAGTTGATACACTGAATTAACAGTGTAAGAGTAGGGTTTCCAGGGTTTTTGTTTTATTGGTGACATGGGAATGACTTTAACATTTGTTTTATAATGTTAAAGATGGTTTTACAAATTGTAGAACCATGTTTACTAAATTATACCAAAATATAGATTTACCTGTTTGAGAAAATAATTTATTAGTGGATTTAAACAAAACACATTATTGTTTGTGCCATTTGTTCTCATTGTCGGTATCAAACATGATATCAGTTTGAACAATTGTTTTGTCTCATCATTCTTGTATTGATTATTGTTCCTTTAACCTAAAGTAGCTCTGGGTGAATTGAGTGAGGCTGCAATGGTCACTTGAAAATGCGATTAGTTTATCGATACAAATGTGTAATAGACGTCCACAGACGCTCCTTTACAGATTAAGGGGTGTTATTTCTTATCCCATCTGTCCATGTCTGGTGTATGCTTTCGTCACTCGGGCTTTCCCCGTTCCTCCCACTTTCTCATTTCGGGGTGCGCGCACGTCAATTCGCGACCAACGAGAGAGAGCGCTGATGCGGCTGCTTGTGTTTGTAGCTTGGTACGTGTGTGCGCGTTTCTTGGGATGCGATCGTAATCAGGTACAGTTGACTAAACTGAATTGAAAACCCATCGAGTCACACTACCTGCAGAACTCGACAAACCGGTAAGACACCCGCTGCTGCAAATAAACAGAAATGTTCAATATTTTCTCCCTGCCATACAAATAGGTATTTCCCTGTCCTTGGATTACTGCTGACTCTATGCTGGCCGTGCCTGGAGCTAGCTAGGCTAACCAATATGGATGCTGTATGTGCTTTTGATGCAGTACAGAGATTAGGCGCTTAAATCCAAGCCTGACAAGCGGATTTTAAATAACCCAATGTAAAATGACATCCAGTGCCCAATATTCCGTTTTTTGGCCTGATTCTCCTCGTTCTTCTCAGATCTATTTTATCTTGTTTTAGTGTGGGACGCATTCTCCCACCGAGCTAGTAAGCTAACCTCAATGGTTTAAAATGAAACCTCATTGATGCCGGTGTAATAGCATATATTGTCTCGTTCGCGTTGCATTCACCAAGCTAACGTTAGTCAATTATATGTTTTCGCAAATATAATTTTAGATGTTGATTTTCCATGTCCAGTGCACATATTCCCAGCCAGCAAATGTGTGCCGTGATTTAGCTTGCTAGTTAATTCTATCCCTTAGTATGATCTTTATTTCACGATTTTCGAATTTTTAGGCTTTTAGTATGCGTGCTATTACGTTACCTGATCCTGGGCTTAGGCCGTGCATTTCTGTATTTTACCCATAAAAACGGGTTACGCTTTCTTCGGTGAAGATTTTGGTGCCTGTAACTATGTTATATGTAGTAATGGAGCTATATGTTTGCATCTTGTTTCGCCGTTGCTTTTTGCAAGTAGAACGCATTGCTAAGTAACCATCCCTGATTATTCTCTTGATACTCTTTAGCACGGTGCAGCTTCACAAAAGTGAACAGGTGAAAGTGTCGAGATAGAGGCCATCTCATGCATACGCTTCTAACCTAATGTAGCTGATCAACTCAATGTTCATTTATATTTGTTCATTAGGTGATATTATTTTGTTCACATTTCGGTCTTGACTAGGTGGGCTGTTTCGGGGCGTAGGCCTAACCAACCTAATGACTTTAACTACGAACTGGTAGCTGGAGTTTATATTATTTACTTTACAAACATAAAATAGCATTTACAATCCAACAAACGCCTATACCCTGCTGGCCAGATAGTGAACTGAATTCCCCATTGTGTGCTCCCACACATACAACATTATTGATAAATAATTACCTATTCAGATAAATTGTCCTGCTGTTATAAGTTAGTAGCCCACAGAAAAAGCTGTATAAAATTGTGAGACTTAAAAAGGGTGGTCACCATCAGAATGCAGACTTAAACATTTGATTTGTGCTTCTAAAGTTTCAGTGCCAATTTCTTCTTTAATAAATCAACTAATTGACATTTATTTTGGGCTGGTTATGATAAATTGAAGCAAGCCCTCTAGTGTGAGATTTGGAGTTGGAAGAAAATACACTGGGAGACAGTTAAGGGTGAGTCAACGAGTTGGAGAAGAGGTTGTGCTAAGCCATGATGTCACCATGACATCATATCATGTGGTCCAATCTTGACTAGCTCTGACAACTCATATTCATATTGTCAATCTCAAAGCATTTTATTAGCCTTGTGAAATCTGTCCAGGGTCAGAGCAAAGTCCATCTTTCTCCTGCACCTGATTTTTCATTGTTATTCTACCTATTAGAAGTTCTGTCAGGCACTATACCCTGGGGCCTCTTGCCTCACTGCCTATGCTTTGTGTATTTTGCCAGTCTGTAAATTTTAGCCTTTCTTAATTCAGGGGAATATTATTGTCAGCCGTTTCATCCCACTCTAGTGTTGATTATGTTAGTGTTGGATTCCTTGAAGGCTTGAAAGCTTCAAGGAAATGCTCCTTTTTGGATTTTGGATGCACAAAACTGGTTGCCACTATTTTGATTTCCGTTAGAGCAGGTGGGATCGTTGGTCATTGTGAATGGTGTTGATAATGCTTTGATAATGTCCAGTGATGCTTTGATAATGTCCAGTTTCTTGTTTTAATTTTCAATGTACTGTTAAATAGGTCTGAAAAGCATGCCCTGTCAGCTCTCAGAGCTTTTATCGGTAGTCTATGGTTATACATATCTAATTGGAGAATGACTAGTTTAATGCATTTCTTCCATGAAATAAGTTCAAATTCAGTCCAGAGTTTTGGCTGGACATGCAAAGAACACAGATAGATGGTTTCTACCTGGCTTTTAGAAAATGCTTCATCCTAACTGGAGTATTGCTGTAACACTGAGCTATTGATTGAGTCTTACATCTTAGTCATGTAACAAGATGTAACTGTCAAATTCAACCAGTTAACATAAGAGAACATTCATGTAAGGGTGTATGCACATCAGTGATACTATACTTTCTTGAATATCCCGCATGTGCCATTGAAGGTAAGGTGAAAATTGATTTGTCTGCCATTAGCTAATTAATTGGAGTGCTGTGGTTAAATGTTCATCTCCTGCCAGTGTTTTAAGAGCCCACCACAGACTTTGATAAACTTTGATTAGTAATTTGCTATTAGTCTGCCACTAGTGACGTTCCAAGTAAGGGTTTGGATGACATACTAAATCATACTAATGGTTTCAAAGGATGACACACAATTGCCTCTATGTTGGGAATAACTAATAAATAGATAGAAATACAGGTAACTTGAGACAAATTCACAGATTGATGTGTGGTACTGTGGACTGAGCAGCCTATGAAGTGCTTGAAACAGAGAAATGAGGGATCTCTGCCTTTTCGTGTCTTCCATGTTGTAGTCAGTCGTTTAACATGTATTACGAGCATGCAAATGAGACCGACTGTCTGGGTTATTTCCTTTTGTTCCGTGGTCAGGTTGTGTATGTGACATGAATTTATATGTATTGTCATTCTTAATGGCAGCACATGTTTGCTTTTGTTTTGGATTGGTCTGCGCCACTCAAAGGCAGTGAGCAGGTGTGTTTGCCTATGAGGTTGTAGCTTTGTGATCACATTATACGATATTGATTCTTAGTGAGGAATACCTCTCTGTAAACTGATAGGATAGCAGGGAACACATGCGGTCATGTTCAGACATTGTTTCCTGTTATGCATTTTCTGACATTTTATAAAGAAAACAGCCATGGCACAGTGGGAGGAAGTCTTTAAATATATTTTTAAAGTTCTAAGCTTTCTGCCAGTTAACGTTGAACAGAGAATGAGAAAATGTGGTTTCCACTCTGGCCTAAATTAATTTTTTATATGATGTAACCTTCTGTTGACAGTTTGGCCTGATGACCCAAGTTATCATGATTCTCTAACAACAACATTTCTCTGTAACATTTCACTTTTTGTAAAATAAATGCAAATCTGAAATGTGCACTCTTACACACACACACACACTCTGATGCAGAAAACAAAATAATAAACCTAACACAAAATATGAAATCTAAGACCAAATTTATATATTAAAAATCTCGGGTGCCTAAGACTTTTGCACAGTACTGTATCTGTGAAGTCACTATGACACCTATTATAAGATGCCTCTGTTTTTAACTTTGGCTAATACAAAAAGCTGTGAGCATTTGAGACTATATTTATCTCAGCAGTTGTTTTTTTTCCTTCACTTTTTTCCGCTAATTGCATCTTTTGAATTTCAATTATCGCTCTGCCACCTGCTCTTGCACTCCAGGAACATTGTAACAGAGACAGGCTCACTTCTTCAGTGCACTTGTCTATGAGCCAATGACCGTTTTCCACTGTAACCTCTACACCAGTGGTCTCAAATTCACTGCCACTGAGAGCTGCGTAAATGCTGCCTTAAATGGTTCAAATGAATCAAGTCGTGCATATGTATTTAACTGCATTAAAGCGCAGAATATAAGCAAAATTTTTTTAATCAAGATCTGGAGGCTGGAATAAAAACCAGCCTACCCACAACTATAGTGTAGCACTTTCAGAGCGGAGTCAATTTCAGTCACATCTCTCACTGATTATTGGTGGCCTGTAGCCAGCAGGAGTGTCATTGTCATGGTAACTCTGGTGGCCTTAAATCCAGCAAAGCTCTGCTTCCATGGGCTTTCCACTTTTTTGCAGCCTGTATGATTGACAGTGAGTTCCTTTAAAGAAATTGCCCACTAATTAAAATATTCAGCCTGGAAGACGCTCGTTCACTCACTCCCTTAATTTTCGTAGAAATTTTCGTACCAATCTCTGTCATGAGTCATTAGTTGAAGAGCGATGAACAGGAAAATGGTGATAAAGATCTCATGCGATGAGGCACCCTTTTCCTCAGCCCCCACTCCCAGTCCCTCTGGCACCCACACTTTCCAGCTCAAGCCAACAAGCCATACTAAGGGTTTTGTTTTGAAAATGTATGCTATGGTTGATCGTAATACCGTTGAAGTTGAAGTATACCCATGGCATGTTTCAAATAATGCAGGTAGTTGGAATATGAATTAACAATTTGAATTAATGCTTTCCAGCCTGTATTTTATTATTTAATGCACATTTTTATTTCTATTTTACTTGAGATTTTTGAGAAATCTCTTTTTCATAATTCTCTAGGTCCTTCTCAAATGTTTCTGGTTTGGGGAGGTGCTTTCCATAATTACGGCTTGCCTGTGGAGTACTCAGGGAGACCTGTATAGACCTGTACCTGAAAACTTAAAATAAATAAGTTGGCCTACTTAAAGAAAGAAAAAGTGATGCTCTGTTAACACCATTTAGAATGTTCTTGTATAGTAAAGCTATATCAGCAGGCGGTATGGAGAACAGAGATGGCTATGTGTGTGCATGTATGCAGGGAAGCACAGTGTTGGGCTGTTTGTGATGCGTTTCTGTGAATTACATTTCTGGGACAATCCTTTTTGAACCTACATTTTCCCCTCTCAAACCGTCTCCTCAAGGAAAGATGCCCGCCCACAATAGCAATGATTTGTTTGCTTATTTTCTCCACTGCTGCATCAGATGGCACATGCTTGCCTTGCCTACTGAATATTTGTGACAGTAAAATTATAGCCAAATGACCGTAAAATTATGGCCCATCAGAAAGGGGCGTTGAAGGTGTATTGTCCAGTTCCTTTTTTTAGTTTAATTACTTTCTTCTTTGATTGATATGACTGAAAGTGTACTGGAAGTGTATCATCAAAGATGTGCTGTGATAGACGATGCAGGTGATTAATCTGGTGAAAAGGGGGGTGGACTGGGGAGTGGGGCTGTGGGGGTTCAGGATGCACACTCTGCAGGTGGTCACTTGTCAAAACATGAAAAGCATTTGAAAAAGAAAAGTGAAATTTGGTGTGATAGTGGCCTGGTTCGGCACTCCATCCTTCTTACCCAAACAGCTCTTATTCATAAGGGCATGCATATGCGTAATATTTCCGCCAAACCACATTAAATGAACCATATTTATACCCTACATCTGCACCTGCACGGAATGAAGAGAATAACATGGTTTGTCTCTTCTGCTCTCTGCACAGAAAAGGACACTCAGCATCCTACAGCAGCAGTAGGCCTGTTTCCCAGCTGAGATGTTTTTCCGACCTCCCTAAGCCTGCAGCTGTCCCGCATAATGCGTAGGAAATTACCACCAAAATGAAGGCATTGTACTGTAGGATCTGAGATAAACTGCCTGAATGTTGGGTTCACTGAATTCTGTGCTGTGGTCAGATAAAAAATGCAGCTGCAATGACAGTCTAATAGAATCATGTTATTGCCTCGTATTTTGTGACTTAAAATAGAGAACAGTGGTTGAATTTAATTGTCTAATTATTTCTCACCAAACAGCAGGTAATGGCCTGACCCAATTAAATTATTTGGTGATGTCATTGTGCTATTTTTGCTGTGTGAATGTGATAAAGTTTTGGAGTCCTTCTTCTTCTTGTCCTGGCTTGTACTATGCAGTCATTGTAATTCTGATGCTTTCTAGGAATTAATCTGAAGAGATTGCAGGGAGGCTGTTGGCAAACATTTTGTTTCTCATTTGATTCTAATCTGGCATATGGATGACAAATCAGGTGATTAGGCAAAAATGTTTTTAAAAAATTGGATACTCCTTGAGTCTGAATCTATTCGGTCCCAAAATGCACTTTTCCCTGGAAGCACTGATACCTGACATTGAAAAGCTGGCAGCTCATCAGAATCATCTGTAAGCACTTAAAATGTCCCTAAGTGTCTGGGCCAATCAAAAACATAGGCTAGGCTACACTTAAACTTAAATAATATGAGAGAGATTCCGAAAGTGAGCTTTCACAACAGTCTATAGGATGGGAAACATTGCAATTGTGGACGAAACGTGTGGGACAAGCCAGTTCTGCTGTTTTTATTAGAAAAAAATGTTTCTGGTGCCGACGAGCTGTAGAACAGTTGTGGCAGGTGGGGCCTGGATTTTGCCGAATGGGTGGACAGGAAGGTGAGCTGAGCTCTCACGCACTGCTGAAGGAAACCCTGCTGTCACTGACATTCACTGTTGCCAGGGAGACACTCATCATTGAAAAGAAACAGTAGTTGAAAAGTTTGCTTCCAGGCACAGAATCCCCCAGTGTCCTTAAGAGACTGCTGGAGGCTGGAGAAGAGCATGATAGTACCCAAGACAGACAGCCTGAACCTGCCATTCACGCGCAGCCTGCCAGCTACAGTGGAAACACACTTATGTGCAGATTATTCAGCCAGGGTGCAGTGAACTTCTTCAGCCTTTTGAAACTTTTCTGTTCCCCTCCTGACTTGACCAAACCATGCCTGTGTAGTGAAATGGGAGCCAAGATCCAATGCCTGTGTGAGTCATTTGCTCGGCACAGCAGCCAGAGTGACATGGTTGTGTGTTGAAGGCTGGCTAGTGTTGCAGGCTGCCAGCTCTCCTGTGCCTGGAAACAGTGCTGCCATGTCCAACTGCCTCAGTTTTCCTTGTGTCACATGGAGGTTTCTACATGGCTGGGACTATGGGGAAACTCCTCCAGGAACAGGATGGGCCAAAATTCATTCATTCTCAGAAAACCTTTCCGGTGATTCTACAAAATACATTTATCTTGACCTAAGTTACATATAAACTCTAGCCTCATTTGCCAGTCTCATGGAATGGTCTGGGCCTGACCAAGTTTGTGCAACAGAGATGTATGTGTGGCTAACTTTCTGGGCTGTGCTATGCGAAGTTGTCAATTGCTTTAAATGGCAAATACTGATCTCCTCTTTTGGGATTACATTTGGAGGAATTTCAGCCCCACTCAACCTTAAAATAAGGCTGGCTGTGGCTCAGTAGAACCAGCTGGATTGCGGGAAGCCAGTCTCATAAGCATTCTTTGATGTATGAGCATCTGGTACTACATTTTCTTCAGAAACTATCCTTTTATAAGATACAATATTCTCTAAAATGTTTAAACCACCAATTTCAATTTGTTGCCTGTCAGGTTAGCAAGGCCAAAAAGTTGAGAAATGTATGGGAAATAATTGAAGCAATTTGTTCAGTTGGCAGCCAAAGGGTTCTATCTAGCTTTGATGCGGTTTGGCAGCTAGGTAGCTTTATTCGGTGCTTGATGACTAGCAAGTTAATTGGTAAAATACGAAATGATAGCTACCCAACCAGTTACCTGTGTGTGTGAAACATGGCTTTAATTGGCAGGTTCAGCCCTTTACGAAGTTAATCGATCACTAGTGATATCTCTGCTGGTCAGGGTGAAATAAGAAAGTAAAAATAGTTTAGCATTTACCATAAGTGTAAAATATTTTGCATGTCGCTAACAGAATTTGAAGAAGCACACTTGCTACATTCACATGCAAATGAAACCAGAGGAAACTGGTGCATGGCACAGTCTGTGGTGGACAGGGTATTTCTGAGGCTTGAATGGAAACCTTGGTACCAAGCTGTTTCATTGCTCTAAAATGTTCATTTCCTCAATATTTTGGCATTCATCTGTGTATAGTGCCAACATGTAATGTAGTTAGACGAGTTAGATTCCTCATTTCCTTCAATTACAGTTTCCCTGTATATAACTGCAAATAGTCAGAATTTTTCAAAATTTGCCAGCCCTTATGTCACAGAGTGTTAAAGAAGCTGGCTCATACAGATGAACTGCAGGCCAGATGGCTCAAACCTAACTGGCTATTTTTAATGACTGAGACCAGTGTAGGCCGGATGTAGTTGAATGGTAATGCAGTATCAGTATGAATCTCTATATCTAAAAATGACTCATTTAAAAGCATCTGTAAAATGCAAAATGTTGCTGTGGTGTACAAAATGTCGCATAAATACTTTGTAAATGATGTATTCTGGAGGTAGGTTTAGTTGTACTGTTGATTCTACAGGACTCCATTCATTATAAAGCTGATAAACGGTTATCAGCTGAAAAATGTTCCAGGAAAACTGCACCTTTTTCTGGGCCTGCCTTGCCTTGCAACACAACAATCCAGGCCATCTGGCTGGGATTTAGAAGGCCCGCCCCATTCACACAAACATACGCTGCTAATGGCGCTCATGGAGACGCAAGCGCTCCCGCAGCTGATTCCTCCGGTCGTGTCAGAGAACATAGGCCGCTGTCAGAAGAAAACACTCCCCTCCTCTCCCTCTTTCCCCTTCTGTCTCCCTCCCCCCGCCCCTCGGCGCCCTACAGTACTGTGTGTGGGTAGAGGAAATGAAGGCGGGATTTTCTGTCTCCTGGAGCCGCATGCGCACGGTATTATGAAAAATGACTGTGGCACAATCTGATTGTGTATTCTGCTGGGTAAATGTTTTTCGTTTTTTTGCTTTTTTAAAAATATGAAGGCAGGAATTACAGTGTGAATAGAGACAAGGAGAGGGACGGGGGTGCAGACGATTTAGCCGGTCCATATGGTGCTGCAGAGGGGGTGGGGCGGAGGGGGTGCCCAGGGCCAGGGCTGCATTGCAGAGCTGTGTTTCTCAGGAAACTCCGTCAGTAATCAGGCTTAATGAGAGGCTGGATCAGCTCCAGTCTGGTGATGACAGGGAGGAAATCTCTAAATCTCAGGCCCGTAGCAGCAGCCCTATCTGAACAGAAATCTGGCCCAAATCACTGAACACTCTCATTAATAGTCTGTTTTTCACTTGCGATGTAAATCTGATCTTTCATTATCAACAGACATTAACAGTTGGGACATGCCTAATCTTAAGGTTACATATGTGATCAGATGCAAATGAAAATGATCAGATAGCCCTACAAATGTTTTGGTTCGAGTCAGATGTAAAATGTAGCCTAGGCCTAGCGTAATCTTAACCCATATTTTATGCAAAACTGTTTGTGCGGGTAGTATGAATATAGGTCAAATTAATAAGCCCAAAACTGCTCGTGACATGTTGGGTTGTGTTTGTTTTGCAGCCTTGTAGCCTTAACAAACTGTTATTTCAGGCACATGTTCTGCCTAAAATATTTTGCAGATATTTGAAATGACTGAAATATCTAGGCTATATGCACCATAGGTCTGAACTATATCAGTAATTTAGACTAGGAGTATTGGAACCCATTAAAAAAAAAAAACACAAAACACTGTATAGCTGGTTTAAATGGTAAATTTAAGAATACACATTTGTTTTAATGAAAAATACCCCCACATATTCACTGCTGGCATTGCCAGTCTACACTGACAGGCCACATATTCCCACCTCTTCCCCTTCCTATTCACAACACACCAGAATTTATAGGAGGCTACAGTTACGTACATTCTATCCGAAGCTGAATGCTTTGAATTCTCATGATAATGGAGTCTGCTCTGTGTGGGGTATCTGAGTGAGGGTTGCATATGCCCACAGCCAAGCCAGTATGCCAATTTAGGTGACCGCATATAAGCATTTATATTACGGCTACGTTAAACATTTAAAGACTCACAACAGAAAAACAAATGTTTATTGCAAAATCACGGAAGTCTATTGAAAATTAACTTTTCAATAGATTGTACAAGTTTGTTGCTGTACTTCATGGTAATACTAATTACATTGAATGTAATTGTTCTGTGTGTTTATAAGGAAGCCATCTCAATTGTCCACTCTTTTGTCCATTCAGCCAGGCCTCAGGCAGAGGGTATATCCCTTTGTTGTCGTAGAGGCTACACCAAACAATTTGTGCCATTCTGATTAGCCATGCTACACAGAGCAATATGTCCCCCTACAATTAGCCTACCTGGGCTACACAATGCAACCTGTCTCTGTATGATTGCTCAAGCTACACTGGGTGACTTATAGAGCACTGTTTGAGACCAGCCTTCTCCGGAAAACATTATTGGGCCACTCTTGCAGTGGCTGCTGGTGGCCCCAGCACAGAAGTAAATACGTGGGAGTGGCTAATCTAATAATGTTCTCTGGCGTGCACTGCAGTCAGATTAGAGGCCGGAAGAGTGTCACTCACGCTGACCTGATATGAGGCAGGGAAACAACAGGCTTACAATTCCATTTTACCTGCCATAAATTTATTTTTAGTTTTGTTGCCATTGTTACCTGGCTGTAACAAAATGCTGAAAGGATATGTTGCTTTATGTTGCTTTGTGACATTATTTCAGTTTTATTGCATGTTTTTCATTGGCCTGCAAGATTTATAATGACTGGTATAGGGCCATTTACTTATGGTAAATGCTAAACTATTTTTACTTTCTTATTTCACCCTGACCAAGTTTGTGGTTTCAAGAAAATACACTTTTAATTATTACATAGCACATTTATCTTTCTGCCATTTATTCATATAAACAAAAAAAGGGAGGTGATATTCGCATATCTCGTAATGCAGTGTGTATGTCTGGGTCATCTCCATCTCTTATCTTTATTTCAGACTTTAATATAATTTTAATTTTAATTTGAGTCATGCAGCAGTGCTGCGTCAGAATGATATAAGATCTCTCTGATTCCCTGCTACTTTGAAGGTTGCTGTGTGCGTGTGTTACCCGTACATTATGTCACTTTGTCTCTGTCACTGTACCATCTCTTATAGGTTTCTGTTGACCGTTTCCTCACTTACAGGTGATCATCTAGGGCAGATAACTTAACCTCATTTCAAAAGTGGCATTTCTAGATCCCACAATCAGATAGCATCATTTCTGTGCTTTTCTACAGACTGCCGAGTACGTGAGTCACTATGTCAGAACACCAGAGGCAGCGCTCGCTCTCCACATCCGGAGAGACACTTTATCATGTGCTTGGCGTCGATAAGAATGCCACAACAGATGACATCAAGAAGTCATACAGGTGAGTCTGCCAGATGAGCCGCACCCAGCACTGCCCTACCAAAGCCTTATGCACTGAGAGATGGAAGAGGGAGAGACCGAGAATTTGGGGGACAGAGAGATTCATGTGCTGACGGGTACTTCACTTGTTCTTTGCCATTTGTTACACTTACACACTGCCTGTTGCGCTGGTCACAAATGTAGACCAGTAAAATATACCAGTAAATGTGTATTATTTATGCATTTGTTACAAAAAACTTGCCCTTTCATTTGGGCTCTATGACACCATGAAGAGGATTAATTGAATATGTAAAGAAATGCAGAATGCTCTTTCAGTGGCTATCATATTTTCAATGTTGAAAATCTTATATTGAACCATTATTTAATCGGAAGATAAAACCTCTATTTTGAGAGACCCAACGAGAAAGTCGCCAGGGAAATGGATTGCATTTCAGCTTGTACATGAGGAAATATTCCTTGTGGTGATTTTCTTGGAGAAGTGCTTCTGTGCATTTGTCAATTTTCCTGGAATACACTAGAGGGTGACAGTGAGTTGTGTTGCATTTCAATGTTTCTGCATAAGGTCCTTGTATTCAGGAAAGAAGCATGGCGCTCTGCTATTTGGCGGTATTAGAGCATGAGGTTGACCGTCTTGGTCCTTGGCGTCCGTAATATAGTATTTGTTCTTCTACGTTTCATTTTGTTTTTAATGATCCCTTTTCGCTACCCCTTCCCTCCCTCCTCCCCGCCCCACCTTTTCAGGAAACTGGCACTGAAGTTCCACCCTGACAAGAACCCCGACAACCCAGAGGCAGCGGACAAGTTCAAGGAGATCAACAACGCCCACGCCATCCTCAATGACCCCACTAAGCGCAACATCTATGACAAGTATGGCTCTCTGGGCCTGTACGTGGCAGAGCAGTTTGGCGAGGAGAACGTCAACACCTACTTTGTCCTCTCCAGCTGGTGGGCCAAGGTAAGGGCAGCCTCTCTATGGCCTCTCTGAGGGGCATACAGGGTTACGGGTGTCCTTCCTGCTGTGCTGCTGAACTAGCAGTACTCAAGACCTCACTGGCTTAGACATCAGTGTCACTGTTATGGTTCCATTCTGCATGCTCACATAAAGAACGACCAACAAACAAAAATCTGTAAAGCACCTTCCCCACAGCAATGCTGCTATCAGTGCTTTTCAGACTGTTCCAAACAATGTAATGAAACACTGAGATTTCTAAGATTGAACCAGAAAATATATCGATAATAATTGACTGTGCTATTGAGATCATGACCCTTTTATAGTGAAATGCAAGCTTACATCCTGCTTTAATGGTGGTTGCTTGAGGCGGCTGTCTGAGATATCCTTGGGCTCATGTGAAAATACAAGGCTTGTTCACAAGGCAGTGTGGGAAATGGGCCAATCATTGTGCCGCATTAGCATTGATACGAGAGCGTGCGTGTATCATGTCCGGTTTCTCACTCCGTACCCCGACTCTACCCTTTCTTTCTCCTTTAAAATGTCTCTTTAAAATTCAGATTCAGATTCATATATGCTTTATGGGCATGACCACACATTACCGTAGTGTTGCCAAGACGTATGCATTTGATTTCAGCGTTTGCATCAACCTCTCAATATCTCTCTTTCCCTCTCTCTCTCTCTTTCTCTCTTCCTTCCTTCCTTCCTTCTTTCCTTCCTTCCTCGCTCTCCCTTGTTGCAGGCGTTGTTCGTGTTCTGCGGCCTGGCTACAGGCTGTTATTTCTGCTGCTGTCTGTGCTGTTGCTGTAACTGCTGCTGTGGGAAGTGTAAACCGCGGCCGCCCATGGACCAGGAGCCGGAGTTCTACGTGTCCCCGGAGGACCTGGAGGCCCAGCTCCAGTCTGACGAGAGAGGTGAGACCCACACGCCGTGCAGAGCAACACGATCACACACGGCCCCCTGGCCCTGCTGGCAGACCATTCTGCACCCCCAGCCTTTACTCATAAAATATCCTCCATGTCCACACTGAACACCAAGCATGAGTTTGAGGCCTGGGGCCTGTATCACAAAGCAGTAAAGTGACCCATTTGGCGCAAATTCTGAAAACTGCTAAAAAGTTGCTTTGCCTTTCAGTTCCCCGCATTTTACTGATAAAAATAGTTTCTTTACTGTCATAAAACTTTATTTTGAATTATAAATGCATATAGCCTAATGCAGTGGTTCTTAACCTGGGTTTGATCGAACCCCAGGGGTTTGTTGATACAGTCTCAGGGGTTCGGCAGGGGTCAAGGCACACACAGACACTAGTCTCTAGACTAGACTGTAGACTCTAGACTCAGTCTCAACGAACCCCCGAGGTTCGATCAAACCGAGGTTAAGAACCACTGGCCTAATGTATTTGGATATGTTAGATTTTAGAATTTCCCAAATCCTTGCAATTCTTAATTCATTTTACACATCAAAATGGCATTTGAAATTATCAGTGAAAAGAACCATGTTCCATTAATTGTTTTGAAAAGGATAGGCAATGTAATTAATATGACAATGTTAAAAATGATAGAAATGTACCATAGCATACTATTACAATTATACAATTGGTTCTGCCTGTTTCGTTAAGGTATGACTGTTAAGGAGTGCCTTCAGTCTGTTCTGGTGTCAGCAGGGGGCAGTGTGCAGCTGGGGAGCTGCAGTTTAGTCCTTACACAGCCCATGGCTGTCACACATTACATATGGACCAGATGAGCAGCCTGTTCAGATTTGTTTTTGAGGAGTGAAGAGTGGTTTGACCCTGTGAGGGGCGAAACTATCTCCACTAGACTGCGTATAGAAGCATTCCCATTATTTCTTTGCAGACCTCATTTTCTGTCTGTACTGTCCAGCTCGACACTGGTTTTGTATGATCTGTAGGGCTGTTGGAATGAATTTCACTATTCAAATATAATTAAAATGTCAAATTTAGTTTGGTTCAAATGGAAAAATGACCCTTCTAATGTGTGAACTAACAGTGGTATGTTTCCATGTATGTACTGTCTGCCTGCTGAACCCTTCTTTTTCCTTGCTCCATAATTCAAGCTCATTGGGCCACATGCAAGAACCACTTGTACGAACAGATTTATTCTTAAATCACTTAAATTTCTTAAAACGAGTGATTTCAGAGAACTTCCTTTGTTCTTGTAAATCCCACTGGCCATCTGTTTTGACTGAACGTGGCACATTGTATGAGCCCTTGTACGAAAAAAGTAAAATAAATTTATGATAAGAATACAAAAATGTTTTTGCATGAGGCCCATTCATTGATAAGTCAGTATATCTGTTTGTAATTGGGCTAACCAGCACTAAAGTAGCAGCACCATGGCATAAAACTCGAACTGATGGTCAATGCGAAGATGGACACCGTAGTTTGCAGAATTTGCAAAGTGGAACTTGGATATAATCCTCTGCATTCAGTGGAGTTCAGAGAAAGAAGCTGGCTGGAATTGACTGCTCTAGTGTTTTTTGGATTATATCCTTCTTTGTTTTTGTTGTTTTTATTTGTTTGTTTTGTGTATGTGCAAGCATGCATTTGTGTAGGCTTGTGAATGTGTGAATGTGCCTATGTAGTTACTGATGTCCCTGTTGTGTTTGTGCCTGTATGTTTGTGTGTCGGTGTATAACTGACTTCCCTGTGTGTTTCTATGTAAAACTTGCATGTGTGCACGTGTGAACCTGACCTCCCTGTGTCTACGTTTGTCCCCACAGAGACAGGAGAGCCCATCATGATGCAGCCCTCCTCGGCCACAGAGACCACCCAGCTGACGGCCGACAGCCACGCCAGCTACCGGACCGACACAGGCTTCAACTAGACCCCCTCTTCCTGCTCCCCTCACTTTCCAACACCGGGAAGAGTAAAAGAACAGAGGAATTGGGGGAAAAACGAAACCGTCATTTCAACACTGGAGAAGGAGAGGGCCAAGCAAGTGAGGAAGGAGAGATATGATGTTCGGAATACAAGCTGAGCTTTCACAGACATCTCCTTCTGCCCTGAAAGCAGCAGACATCAGCATTTTTGTTTAGGAAATGGGAAACAAGTGTTTGTTTCTTGGCCTTTTACCTCCACTCCTCCCCGCCCCCTCATCTCCCCTGCAAACCACTCCCACACTCCTATGCATAGTCCTGTAGCATGTAGTGTTCAATCGGTTTAGGCTGGGGTTTCTTTTTCATATTAACGTGTCTTAGTTGTGTGTTTGACTTTATATGTACATAAGTGCAAAATATATGTTCATATCTCACAAGTAGGTGTGTATGGATGTGTGTACGGACATGTATACATACATACAGATATGTATATTTACAATATGTATGTGTATTTAATTTGTGTGTGTATATTTGTATGTACACCCTTGTGAGTGTTTTGAATGGGCCACTGTCAGTCATTTTTTCTTCTTCTTAGAAATGCACTGGTCATGAGAATCCCTGGAGCTGCATGTGCTCATGTTCGGACACCCTAGAACACCCACACCAGGTGTCGTCTGCCAAGTCTCCTCCCCTCCCACTGATGATGGAGGTGGTGGTGATGATGATGATGATGATGATGATGATGGTGGTGATAAGGGAACCCGCAGCATCTTTATCCTCTCTGCATGTTCCCCTCATTGTCTAGCCTGCCTCTCCATGAGCTTTGTACCATGAAAATGGCAAGTCCTTCAGTAGCGAAAATCACCAAATCCATAAATTCTGTACATCATACCTACAGCTAATTAAGTCTTATGTCTTAGTTTTATTAATTCCTTTTCCCCATATGGAAGTATATCCCTACATGTCTAAATGACAAGTCATTGAATGCTTGGCTTACCTTGGTCACGTCATATGCTTCTTAAGCTTCTTTAGATGTTCCTCTTGTTTAGGCAGCTGGTTATATTGGAAATAATAGTGGTCATAAGCTGTAATTTATCACTGCAGAACTGGTTTAAATAAAAGTTCTCCTGGCTTATAGAAGCAAGTACTATTTGTTTCAGTATCTCCCCATTTTGGTTTAATTGCCTCTATGGAAAATATTCAGTATTAATTTGACGTTTTCTCATTTCCATGAATCCATGAGTTTGGTCTGTAGTGGTAAAACATGCAGCAATTGGTTGTTGGTTATTAACTACCTGTTTGGGAGAACATTTGTCAGTATCTTCAAAGCTGTGTTGCTTCAGTTCAAACCATCCTCTAACTTTTAACAGCAGGAATTTAGTTTTTGTTTTTGATTGAGAGTTTTTTCTGAAGTTGGTGACACCGTGTCATGCTCATTGATATGATGTTTACCACTGCTGTAGGTTCTCAAACCTGACCTGGATTCTGCAGTACCATATGTTTTGAGGTCAAAGGGTTTCAGTTTCATGATGAGAGCCTACTAGAATTTCCTGTCATATACCTCCTGGTACACATGGGGACAGGGACAGGGGTGGTGAATGTCTATATCATGGAAGACAAACCTACTTGACACTATCTCTATGTGGAAAATTATTTTAAGCCAGCTTCAATTGTCCTTCATTCTAGCAATGCAAAAAATTATATATTGCTTATGTCACTATCCCCCACTTTAGTGGTTCTTTGTGTGGTTTAACCAAATTTAGTGATAGTGCCATAGCAACTGACTGTAAAGGTATAGCTTTGTTCCGTTTTGGCTTTTGTAGTTGTTTGCTACAAACAAGAGGCTTTGTGATAGGAAAGCACATTGCATCTCGAATGGCAATGAGGAGGTTTGCTCACCAGGTATGGTAGATTTAAATTAATTGGAAAGCTTCATGGCATGTTGTTGTGTGTCTTTGCCTTGACTGCAGCGAGCCCCTCCTTTGCCAGCTTCTGATGTGAGAATCGGTAACTCGACCACTACTGATATTCTGTTCCCCAGGTGAAGCATTGGTTAGTGATGAGCAGATCCTGGAATGTGCATGTGTCTAAATCCTGTCTGTGATCAATCTGAGCCAGTCATCATGCGTCTTTGTGGGACTGATATGTAGCTTCCCTATTTAGATATTACCTAATCTGAACTCAGATTTGCATCAGACTTTTTTCCTGCGATCAGGTAATTTATAATAATTTAATGGTTTGTAGCTGGTAATGGATCAAATAGGTTTGCCATGAAAATGTCTGCACTGCCAGCCTACATGGGACAGTTCAGTAACAGACAAATTTGAAATCTGGTCTCTTAATTTTCCCCTTCCAGACTTTCTTTCATTTCTCCAATGGCCATTTCAGTTAGGGATTGATGTTTTGTAATATTACTTTTTACCAGATTATTCATTTAGAGCAATAAATATGTAATATTATTTGTGTGTATTTATTATTTGCCATGTCTTGGAGCTGTAACTTCAATTATTGTTGGTAATATTGCTCTTTTTATGAGTGTGAAAATAGGGAATCTACACACCGGTATTTTTACAGTTGGAATTTAGTTGTAAAGCTATTTCAAGGTACTGTAAAGCTGTTGTTTTGCACTGCTTTGTGTTATATTAATTTTTTGTGATCCTTTTTAGAATGATTCTGGTTATTACAGGTTCTCGTTCAGCTGGCTGTGGGAAGCAGCAGCTATCCTCAGACCATGCGGTGTCTGCGTGTGCCCCCACCTGCCCCTCTATATCAACATTAATATGGAAAGTAGACACGGTTCTTTGTGTTCCTTCCTGTTCTGTTTCTCTCCTTGCTCCTCTCAGTTTTGTCCTCCTAGCACAGATTCCAGTGGAAGTCTTTCCCCCTTTGTGTCAGCTTACCATTAGAATATGGATAGGACTAACAACAAGCTTTAAGAAAAGCTGGTAAATTCCTTCCACAAAACAAATGATTGACTTTGATTTGTTCACCTTTGATGAAGTGGTACTGGTGTTCCAGAATGATTTTGTTTAATGCATTTCCTCTGTCCTCTTGAGAACAGAACTGCTTATGAAATTCAGACCGATCCTCCTCGTATGGTGCTGATAGTGCATGTTTCATATCACGTTTAAGCATTCTATAACTTGAGATAAGTATATCACAACATCATCTATATTCTTGAGCACCGGGGTCTTTTTAATAGTTTTTGATGAAAATAATACTCTTGCTATGACACTTCATATACACTATACTATCTTCACATTATGCAATCATTGCTGGTTTGTGTGTTGGTGGAAGGGTGTGCAATGTCAGTCTTGTACTGTGATCTGAATATTTGACTTAAACTGTTTACAGTGCATAATGAATGATTGAGAATATTGTCCTTTAATCCAGCCTTCATTTTAGTATTTCATCCAAAGGAGGGATCAATGTTTATGTCTTTTGCGTTTTCGTTCAATTTGAGTTTGTGTTTGCAAATTCAATGTTCACAAGCTGATACAATGTTAACTGCCCCGTAGCTGGTCAAAGATGAGGGGATTGAAAAGGCCTGTTTGTGAATGAAACTGAAAATCATACCAGTATTAAATTGAAACAAATGATATTCGATGTGTTTAATTGGGTATCATTACAAAGGCTTGTGCGTTTTATCAGCATCAGATCACATGATGCAGGTTTGTAAGAAGGGGTCGTTCTTTACTTATGAAAGGACTGTTAAAACACATGTACATTAGAATGGCATTCACACTAAATGGAATGCGATGACGGTAAGGTAGTCCTTTTATCTTTGCTTGTGAGAGCATTATTTCTTGTGAAATGAAAATCATGTAGTGGTTTTCTTTTGGCAAATTTTACATTACATTACATTACGTGGCATTTAGCAGACGCTCTTATCCAGAGCGACGTACAACAAAGTGCGAATCAAACACAAAAATCAAAGTAATGAACATTCTGTTATACAATTTCCTGCTTTGTTCTACGTTCTTAAACCAAAAAAAAATGGAAAATGCAACATTTTTATTGCTATTAATTCTGACTCCATACCCCCACTAACGCCCCTGTGCCCGGCCTTTCCTCTCCTTCCCTTGATCTGATTGGTCTGTTACTTATCTGTGCTCATTTGAAGTGAAACACCTGTCTCAAACACTCGCTGTGGCTTCTTTGAGATGTTGGAAAAAATGCAATGTTTGATTGAATGCAAAATGTATTTGGCAAATTGTATTGGATTACAGATCAAGACATGTTCTTTTAGAATCTTTAAATAAATATAAAAAAAGATTATATAGTGCAAATATAGTGATATGGTAATATGATGCATTCTTTTATTTATTTTATTTTTGTTATGTTTTTAATAAATAATGGTAGTTTAAATGGTATGTAATTGGATGTTGCCATTAAAAGGTCTGTTTCACAGAACTTAATGGTTAAGGTCTCCTTCACATACAGTACCCGTAAATATGAGTATAGTGTTTGTTTTATGTTTTAGCATGGTTAGTTGCTGTGTCCAAAATAAACATGAGTAATTTATCTGATTTGCTGTTGTAAAATAAATAAATGTTTCTGAAGCTTAAAACCCTTTCCAGGTGCATTTGTGTGTTATTTATTTTTTATTTTATCCACTTTTTTATTTTCTCCAATTATAATTCAATCATTCATTTATTATAGATTTTTGCATTAACAAGTCTGAAATGCACTCATTAGAGTGGTAAGAAAATAACTACTTATAACTAACTAAGAAGATCTTTTTTAAAGTAAAGTAAAACCTGTACATGCAGCATTTCTCATTTCAAGCCTGTACTAGGGTCTATATGATGGTCAAACCTTTACCTATCTAATGATAGTAAAAATAATAATAATTTAATTTGTCAATGCTCAAATGGTGGAAGCTCACCTCAACCATCTAAGGGGTATTTCTCATTCAGGGTCCTGTCTGTAGGGCCCATTCGTTCAGATGCCTGGGCTACTCCTCTCCTTCAGGGTCATGTCATTTTGTAGGGCCCATTCATTCAGACACCGGGCCTCCTGTGGTGTAGTCTGATATGAAGGAAGAGACTTGATGACAAGGCTTCTTGATATGCAGAATACATCAGTTGAACAGAACCTGTGTTGTCAAAGAATGTGTTCCTAGAGCTCAGCATGAATGAGTATCATCACCTAACAAAAATGCAGCATCTGTGTTACATGATTAACTCTATGAAATACCTTGTTCATATATGCCAATAACACCTGGATTACTGTGCTGTCTCATTAGTACAATGCAGTCAGCCAGAACTGGCATGCGTTGGCTCCAGTAATTGTGATAATCCCTATTAACACTGTAATATCCTTCACAGATGTAGGAGTCACATGCAGCCACTTAATTCCCTGCTGTAGTCTGCCAACTGGGCTGCATAGCCATTGCTGTAGAGAGATAAACATCTTGCATAGCTGGTATAGACAGACCACAGGTGCCCTATTAACCAAAGGAGTCTCAATTGGGCAACAAGGAGAAAATACCCTGCCAAAGAGAGCCTGTCTCTATGTGATGATGGGGCTGATTATGTATGTGCTGACATAACATTACACAGCCAGGGCTTAATTTTATTTAGGGTTGTCTTGGTATGTCAGTTACAGGCTTTTGTATTGTAAGCCGGTCATAAGGAACATTTGGTCTCATGCGCTGGTCAGCTTGCTGACTTCCCCCCCTCCTACATTGTTAGCCCCCACCATTGGCACACATGCCTGTGGGGGAGAGCTAGAGAAGGATTTTCTCACATTCCAGAACAGGAATATTGGAGATGGTATAAAGATGTTTCATGATAATCCCAGGTCAGAATATAGTGATGTTTGGTGTTATTCTGATTGGTTCAGTGCGACTGGTGTAATGGTCTAGTTTTTGTAACAGTCTACCTTTTGATATCACAACCAGTCAGGAGCCGAGGGGAAACTGGACAAAAGCTCTGTAGAAGCCAGGTGTTTTAGCCCCCTGCCGGGTGGGCCTGGCTGTAAATTATAGATGGGTGACTCACTTTTTAGAACTAAGGCCTGGATTTCGGAGATAATGAGAAGAAACCAAACAGTCTGGGATGTCTCCTTTCCTTTCATTCACCCAAATCAGGTTTATCCAAAAGGTATATTACCATGAGAGGCACAAAGACATATTTACAGCATAATGCAGTTATCATGAAAACTCCCAACTACAGCATTCATAGATATGATGGGGCGGCCTGTAGCAGGAAGGGCCGCCATCTGTGAAGAGCCTGTGAGCTGGGGGTTGACTCTGCCATTTGTGAGGTGGGGGTTCTGGTGGGTGTCAAAAGGGACAAAGGACAATACTGTTTGTAGTTCCTTTTGAGGAGTTCCACACCAGTGACGCCAAGATGATAAAGGAGAGATATATGGTGGGTGGATGAGCGGTTCCCGGGCAATTAGGCCATGTGGGCCATTAAAACTCCCGGGAAAGGAATGTGCCTAACATCTTATGACCCCACACCTGGTCACTTCCAGGGGGAAAGACTCCGGGCAGTACCACAGTGCCCTCCTTTGGGCACTGCTGTCATTACCCCAGGGACTACTCTCTTGAATGAAAACCTCAAAACTGTTGTTTAGATGGTAAATAGACCCGGTAACACCTTGAAAACATTGCCCATGTGATCCTTGTATTATTGCATTAAGTCTTATGTAATGGTAACAGGAATTGCATGTAAAATGGATAATCAGGAGGGAAGTTTCATGATAACTGCACCATAACAAAACATTAGGATAATCTGTTTGGTATGGATGTGATCCAGTAAAGTCAACGAATCAGATGAGATACATTTCATATCAAATGGATTTTAATTAACCATAGTTTCAATAACTCAAGGGAAAACCTACACGTCCTCTCCTGGTAATCATCTCATTTTCCCTACTCAACAACCCCCAACGGTGGGGGTCTAAATTCCAGATTTGACCACCCCTCCAGGTTGATTTATGGCACTGCCGCCTGGTTTCAAACGTGTGATTTGGCATAAAAGCAAGGGAGACAGACCAATCGGGGAAGATCGTATTCGACTTCCCACACAACATGTCTTGGGTATGTATGTATGTATGTGTAGCAGTGGAAGATCGTATTCGACTTCCCACACAACATGTCTTATGTAGGTATGCGTGTATGTAAGTATCGGGAAGATCGTATTCGACTTCCCACACAACATGTCTTGGGTATGTATTTATGTATGTATGTGTAGCAGTGGAAGATCGCACTCGATTTCCCACACTGTGCATACTTTGTATATGTGTGTAGCGAAAGCAGGCTGGGTAAGATTTCACTCTATTCTATTTATCTTTCATTTGTCTAATTGTAATTGACTGATATTCTACGCTAATAACCTACCTGTCTGCGAATAAACTATTTTGTTTGTAACTTGCGTGATCTCCATGACTCTAATTCATCTTGTACCTTTTCAGCCTAAATTACAACTGAAATACTCAGGGGGAAATGGTGGCCAAAAGACCGACCGATCGGCGGGGCGGTACACCTGTGATAGTTCTAAGTTGTGAGGCCAGCAATTTCTGTCCCTTAAAGGGTCGGGCGACGCAAGGCTCTTGTAATCTGGTGCGAAGGGAACCCATGGGCGTTACGCCGGTTCCTACCAAATTAGCTCTAAGGAGCCCAGACAATGCTACGCCGACCTGGGCTCGCAAATATCATGGCAGGTTTGCATGTATTGTGTTGATTGGACCCTCAGCCTCTGAGTTCTCCACCGAACTGAGATTTCAGCAGTAATGCTAATCCCGGGAGCATATATTGAGTAATGGTGGCGCAGGTACGAGTCGAGTGTAATCACTCCCGAGGTCTGCGTAAGTTACAAACCCAAATTTCTAAATTATATCTTAAATGGAGTCAGATCAACGAGTGGAACGAGAGTAACCACTAAGCTTTCAAAACAGCCCCGTTTACGAACGGAGAATATTAGGAATATTACTGATCTGTTTCAGGCCAGTTGTAAGCGGGATATGGGGCAGGTCAATCCATATCCGACCCGTGGCAACAGACCCAGTATATTCCTAAACATAATTGTGCGCTGTTCGTGTGCGGAGTTTGATAATTAAAATCTTTCATTCAACCGCCAGGAAAGAACACGTCGTCCCTTCACCTCCAGCTATTCCCTCATTGGTCTAGCTGTGCAGGTTCTACAAGTGGTGACCCCGACGTGATCTAATTTCATTATGTGATCAAACTTCATCCATGTAAGATTCGTCTGCCGAGGCTTACAATGGGTGAGGTGTCTGAAGTTTGTCCTTTCTGGTGGTGTTGTTGCATTCCGGCATGATACCCGTTACCGCGGGTGTATGGTTTTCTTCCATCTGGTTTTGCGGTCCTTGGTGTGGTGAGTAGCACAATTTCTTTCATATCGGCATATGTTTGGGAGAGTTGTGTTATTTTACTGCATGTACACTGTTTCGGGAATCGACATATCCTGTACAGGGCTGGGACCGTAGAATCCAGTCATATTTGCAGGTTACTACCTCTCAGGGTATGTAACGTAATTATTGGAGGAGGTAAAGAGAGAGAAATGTTGATGTGCATGTTTTGTGACGGCGCTGTGTTGCTGTGGCTATTAGCTTAAAGAGCAAGTAGGCTTCGGTAGCAACATGTGTGCGAACAAGCATGTCACAGAGAGGGTAAAAGTGTTTAGATCTGTATGCAGGGATGAGTGGTTTATGAGCTGGTAAGTTTGAAAGTTAATTAATAATACATATATGTGTGCGGTCTGTTAGGATGCGCATATATAATATTAATTTTGGAGTAAGCTTGAGCTCCGTTAACGGTGGCAAGTTTCTCCATTATAATTGCAGAAATTGTTATAAGTTGCAACTGGGTGCTGAATCAGGGGCATGTTCTAGGTTCCCAGGTTGTCTGTGTTCCACGGCGGGTATACTTCTCAAGCCCTTTGATTGTGGTGGTTATAACAAGTATGGTGTTTATAACAAGACTTGAGACTATCGGGTATCCGTCCGTCGGGAGCAGCAGTTTTAAGTCTCAGTGATTGAGGCCTGTATCAGTGGTTGCGATATCTCTGTATACTAGGCCCGATGTTACGTCATAGGGCCGCTGGGTGCCACAGCAGATATAAGTCTCCACCCCTCTGATGCGCTGCTACAAGGTTGGGGAATATTCTGCACGTGGTGCCTATGTCTAGACCTCTGAGACGGGGGTCGGGTGTCGCCTCACAGAATGTCTGTCTTTCTGAGCTGCTGGAAACCGAGTCCTCTGGCATGTGCTACCTGTATTGGCAACATTTGTATACTTATAATTAAATGCATAGGCAATAGTTTGTGAAATATTTGTTATAGACATATGTAAAATTAAATCTACTAAATGTTCTATAATAGATGTCACATAGGCTTTGCCCTAGTGGGGATACATCTGTTGTAAAACAGGATGAAATCCCTGATTATATAATTTGTTCTATCGGATAAATTAAATTATTTAGGCATAGGCCAAATGTATAGTGCATCTTGGTGTACCATATTAGTTTCCTCTGCTTCACTTTGTGTGCTCTAGCTGCACCACAGTGAATGCAGATAATTTATATTGTTATATACGGTATACTGCATGTCTGTGCATGTCCTTTAAGAATTGTTAGTTAATAATACTAATATACTTACTTGAATGCCAGTTAGATTAACTGAGGCATGTGTGTACCTAAATCTAATTGTATGTTTGTGTGGTTTCTCCCACTAACACAAAATATATATATTAGAATATTTTCTAGACCTTAGATAAACCAGTTAATGCCATGAAAGGAACCCTTTAAAGTTTTCACTGATTTACAGTGACTTGTGGCATCTGTGCCTATATGGTGAGATGTTTACAACAGGAGAGGTCTTTATATCCCAGTAACACTGAATTGGCTTATATTTTGGAAGGTGTTCCAAATGAAAAATGTTTAAGCAAATTTCAGAGTAAAAGAGAAGAAGCAATTCCTCCTCTTATTTACACCTCTGGGCATAAAACCTAACAAGGGGGGTCATTTTCTGGCAAGGACTGATTTATGGGTCATTCTACTCCCCCCACAGTTTCAAGCTTTTCAGTTCCTCACTGCCCCCCCTCACAGCTCTCACTGCTCCCTTTGTGCGTCTTGTCTCTCCTTCCCTAAGTGTTTGTCATGTGTGGTGTTTCTTGTTGTAAGAGCAGTGAACCTGCACTCTCAATGGTTTATCTTGAGAGAGTGTATGAATTGTTTTGTTTTGATGTATTGTTTTTGATCAATTCTTTAATTTGATTACAGATTTATGCAGACATTCACCCTGCATAAATGTATATTTTTATTGTTTTTGATTCATTCTTTCATTTGATTACGGATTTATGCAGCCATTCACCCTGCATAAATGTGTATATTTTTATTGTTTTTAATTCATTCTTTGATTGGACGTATGGATTTGTGCAGACATTCACCCTGCATAAATGTTTATATTTTGAAGCAAATAGCTGCGTTATACATCTTGTGTTTGGTATATGTTAGTTTTAACCGTCCCAGTATTCTGTTCTGCATGCGATATACTGCAATATAGTAGTATGCATGGCTACAGGCACAGCTCGATAATTTAGTTCCTGAATTCTGAGGCAGACGTGCCATCCAAATACTTATAGGATAATTCATTATCCTAAATTTCATCAAGTTTGGTAAACCAGATGATCACTGGTCTCAAACATATCATTCATAGTTTACAAAAAATATATTCACGGCTGTTAGATCTGAAGCGCAGGCGCTCCATTCTATTAGCTGTTCACTTGTCCATCAGACCCATACCATCGAGCGTGTCTTAGCCTGCAGAACATATGCCAAGGGTTGGTTTGCTGCTGCCAGCAAGATATTCTGGACTTTTGTCTGCACAAGAACCCTAGTCATGTCGTAAGGGAATTCATTGAGGCCTTAGGCTGGCATAGGTGGATTGTGTCAGAACAAAGATAAATATTCTTTATCCACTTCATTAATGTGTCTATGTATTGTTTGTATGTTTACTATAAATAGTTGTACTGTCTATATTGGATTCTTGGTTTCTTTTCCTTTGATTCACCTAAAACAGGTCGATCTAAATTCCACTACCATACGCTCAACCTGCGTAGTAGTGAAGAATCAGGTATTTAAATTAGATCACCGTATTGGTGCATATCTCTATAAGGGACATGAAGACCATATTCACCACTCGCACTGGTTGTCATGAAACATCTTGTCATTATTATATGTCTAACAATATTTTCCCATTTTGTGCCAAATGTATTGGTGTTCAGTTTTTGTCTGGCCATGCTGAGATCGTCCAGGTGTCTCACCCACAGTAGTACGTCATCAGCGAGATGAGCTCCTTCACGCATGAAGGTCTGACCTTTCCAGCGCGTCACTTGATTGACTGGAAGTGATTGAGGACTTCGTAATGGGTCAGATCTGCGTTCTGAGGAAAATTCCGCTGGAGGTGGACGTCTCTCTGTGGTGGAAGGACACTATTTCTGGACAGTGTGCGTGGTCTCTGACTGACCTAATGGACCTGGTGCAACGGGTCATCCAGGGCCAGCTCCTCTACCGGCTCTGCCCAGGATGCCTACATATGGTGGGACTGGTGGGACTGGGTGTTCTGAGAGTCCGTCATCACCAGCCTCATTCCACTCCCTAAAATCTTCTAGCCCTGCTGTTTCGGTGCTCAGCCCCCTGCAGGTGCCAACACTGTCGGGATTGAGACCCCAAGCATCCGCAGGGAATTACATGTACAGCCACGGCTTTCACAGTGACCCCTTGGAACTGTGTTGTTTGTCCCTCGGGGCCATAGGGGGGAATCTGTAAGCCGGTCATAAGGAACATTTGGTCTCATGCGCTGGTCAGCTTGCTGACTTCCCCCCCTCCTACATTGTTAGCCCCCACCATTGGCACACATGCCTGTGGGGGAGAGCTAGAGAAGGATTTTCTCACATTCCAGAACAGGAATATTGGAGATGGTATAAAGATGTTTCATGATAATCCCAGGTCAGAATATAGTGATGTTTGGTGTTATTCTGATTGGTTCAGTGCGACTGGTGTAATGGTCTAGTTTTTGTAACAGTCTACCTTTTGATATCACAACCAGTCAGGAGCCGAGGGGAAACTGGACAAAAGCTCTGTAGAAGCCAGGTGTTTTAGCCCCCTGCCGGGTGGGCCTGGCTGTAAATTATAGATGGGTGACTCACTTTTTAGAACTAAGGCCTGGATTTCGGAGATAATGAGAAGAAACCAAACAGTCTGGGATGTCTCCTTTCCTTTCATTCACCCAAATCAGGTTTATCCAAAAGGTATATTACCATGAGAGGCACAAAGACATATTTACAGCATAATGCAGTTATCATGAAAACTCCCAACTACAGCATTCATAGATATGATGGGGCGGCCTGTAGCAGGAAGGGCCGCCATCTGTGAAGAGCCTGTGAGCTGGGGGTTGACTCTGCCATTTGTGAGGTGGGGGTTCTGGTGGGTGTCAAAAGGGACAAAGGACAATACTGTTTGTAGTTCCTTTTGAGGAGTTCCACACCAGTGACGCCAAGATGATAAAGGAGAGATATATGGTGGGTGGATGAGCGGTTCCCGGGCAATTAGGCCATGTGGGCCATTAAAACTCCCGGGAAAGGAATGTGCCTAACATCTTATGACCCCACACCTGGTCACTTCCAGGGGGAAAGACTCCGGGCAGTACCACAGTGCCCTCCTTTGGGCACTGCTGTCATTACCCCAGGGACTACTCTCTTGAATGAAAACCTCAAAACTGTTGTTTAGATGGTAAATAGACCCGGTAACACCTTGAAAACATTGCCCATGTGATCCTTGTATTATTGCATTAAGTCTTATGTAATGGTAACAGGAATTGCATGTAAAATGGATAATCAGGAGGGAAGTTTCATGATAACTGCACCATAACAAAACATTAGGATAATCTGTTTGGTATGGATGTGATCCAGTAAAGTCAACGAATCAGATGAGATACATTTCATATCAAATGGATTTTAATTAACCATAGTTTCAATAACTCAAGGGAAAACCTACACGTCCTCTCCTGGTAATCATCTCATTTTCCCTACTCAACAACCCCCAACGGTGGGGGTCTAAATTCCAGATTTGACCACCCCTCCAGGTTGATTTATGGCACTGCCGCCTGGTTTCAAACGTGTGATTTGGCATAAAAGCAAGGGAGACAGACCAATCGGGGAAGATCGTATTCGACTTCCCACACAACATGTCTTGGGTATGTATGTATGTATGTGTAGCAGTGGAAGATCGTATTCGACTTCCCACACAACATGTCTTATGTAGGTATGCGTGTATGTAAGTATCGGGAAGATCGTATTCGACTTCCCACACAACATGTCTTGGGTATGTATTTATGTATGTATGTGTAGCAGTGGAAGATCGCACTCGATTTCCCACACTGTGCATACTTTGTATATGTGTGTAGCGAAAGCAGGCTGGGTAAGATTTCACTCTATTCTATTTATCTTTCATTTGTCTAATTGTAATTGACTGATATTCTACGCTAATAACCTACCTGTCTGCGAATAAACTATTTTGTTTGTAACTTGCGTGATCTCCATGACTCTAATTCATCTTGTACCTTTTCAGCCTAAATTACAACTGAAATACTCAGGGGGAAATGGTGGCCAAAAGACCGACCGATCGGCGGGGCGGTACACCTGTGATAGTTCTAAGTTGTGAGGCCAGCAATTTCTGTCCCTTAAAGGGTCGGGCGACGCAAGGCTCTTGTAATCTGGTGCGAAGGGAACCCATGGGCGTTACGCCGGTTCCTACCAAATTAGCTCTAAGGAGCCCAGACAATGCTACGCCGACCTGGGCTCGCAAATATCATGGCAGGTTTGCATGTATTGTGTTGATTGGACCCTCAGCCTCTGAGTTCTCCACCGAACTGAGATTTCAGCAGTAATGCTAATCCCGGGAGCATATATTGAGTAATGGTGGCGCAGGTACGAGTCGAGTGTAATCACTCCCGAGGTCTGCGTAAGTTACAAACCCAAATTTCTAAATTATATCTTAAATGGAGTCAGATCAACGAGTGGAACGAGAGTAACCACTAAGCTTTCAAAACAGCCCCGTTTACGAACGGAGAATATTAGGAATATTACTGATCTGTTTCAGGCCAGTTGTAAGCGGGATATGGGGCAGGTCAATCCATATCCGACCCGTGGCAACAGACCCAGTATATTCCTAAACATAATTGTGCGCTGTTCGTGTGCGGAGTTTGATAATTAAAATCTTTCATTCAACCGCCAGGAAAGAACACGTCGTCCCTTCACCTCCAGCTATTCCCTCATTGGTCTAGCTGTGCAGGTTCTACAGTATGATAATAACATTGGTCATATTTTGTTATTTTATGCTTATCATACACATTTGCACATATTATATAGAATAGAATAGAATAGAATAGAATAGAGTTTTATTATATTAACGGTTTCATGTTTCATGTTTCATCTCCTAGGATGAATGGATGACAAATGGTGCTGTATTATTTAGCTTTCATCCACAGCTTAGAGGTGAATGTTAAGTGTTGGTCTGTTTGTTACATGTCTGTGCGTGTTTGCCCAGCGCATGCGTACTGTGGCTTTTGATGGTCCAGCTGGACCAAGAGCTGACATAGTCACCTTCCCTAAAGGCATGAATGATAATGAGGACAAGTAACCTGAGAAAGAGCACCAGCATTCCACCCGCCTCTTAATATGGCCTAGCCGGGGCAGCCCCTGGGAGCCTGCCAGTAACTTGACTCTACCCCACACTTGTTACGGCAAACTTGGCCCCCTGGACCAATGGGCGTTCCCAACAAGGGATCTGGCGCTCTACCTGAGCCGAGGCATTCTCTCTGGTCCTGACGGGCTGCTCTCGCAGGACACGTCGCTTGCGTGTGCACACACACACACTCCACAGACAGCACTATTGTTCGCTGCGGTTTTCCCACCATCGGCTGGACATGTCTCTGCCTCTGGAGCTGGGCTCCTTTCATCGGGACCAGGCTCTGGGCACACTGGAGCGCCAGCTGATATGTCCCATCTGTCTGGAGGTGTTCACGAAGCCTGTGGTCATCCTGCCCTGTCAGCACAACCTCTGCCGCAAGTGTGCCAATGACCTCTTCCAGGTGAGGATCTCGATGACCTGCCCTTCCTTTCCTTTATTTGTATGCTTTTGTGTTTGTCTCAACTCATTCAAATCATTCCTGCAGTTACCTTCACAGTGGGCACTTGTTTGTATTTCCTGTCTGATGATTGTCTTGTGTATCTAGTATTTGAATTGTCATTGGGAAGGTTCATCATTGTGGCCTTGGCCTTTCAGCTACAGTTCTACGTCACTCAACTCAATATGTGTCATCTACATCTTGAACCATTTAACTTCCTAGATTGGTATCATTAGCCAATAATATTATCTTATCTTGAATAATAGATAACCTGGACCCGCTTTTTAAATTATTGGTGAAGTGTGTGTTTCTTCAAATCTAGTGTGCTTTTCCCTTCAAGGGGAGGAGGTGAGATGTGTGGTGCAGTCTGAAGCGTGGATGACTCAAACCATGTTCTAATCTCTCATGTGGTTCGGGGTTTGATTCCCTCACCATGGCAGTTTCTGTACTATGATCCCTCCTCTCTTTTACCATCTCTGCTTTTCCCCTGTCTGGATAAATAACATGCAAAAGGAGAGAGGACTGTCTGCTTTCTTTTTTAAAAGAGAAGAGGAATATCTCCCTGTGCCACATTGTTGCTGGTGCATGGCCGTAGATCCGGGGGATTATATTCATCCCAAGGGGAAAAAGGGGCCATTTTAACTGTCCTTCATGCTGATTTCTCCGCACTAGAATCCCAAACAGGTGTGTGGATTACATTGGCTATATTGGGACACAGTTCAGGCACATGCGCATAGCTAAATATTTACAGTGGATTTGTTGTTTGTTGTTGATGAAACATTTGTGTTCACATGGAAGAGACAATGGAGAATGGAGCCAATGTTCCAATGTTGAGGCTTTTGAGAAACTTTTGTTATCATAGGTTATCTACAGCTGAATGAGCTTCAATGATTCCCTCTGTTTTGTTTTTTTGTTGTTGTTTTTTGCGTAAACTTCCATCATCATGGTATTAGTTTCTAGGGCCACTGGCCTGGCCCTCCCCTGTTCCCCTGTTTTAATTTACAGTCCCTTGAGCAGAAACTGGAGATTACTTTCAAAGCCAGCATTGGTATTGGGCAAGTAATTATTGGTCATGGAAAGAGAAATGTCCCTCTCACATTGGGACACAATGCTCCCATGAGCAGTTTTATTGACTGCAGGACTAACAACATTTCAACCAGGCCCAGTGTCACTTGCTATTTCGGTTGCTGTTTCCATGTGGGAAATTGTCTGCTATATATATTATATGAAACTACCATATACCATTCAATTGTATACCATACTGAGAAATCAAATAGCCATCTCATACGTTTCATCTTTCACCTGCTCAGCTCACCCTTCCTCAGAAACGCTGACACCCTCCCAGTACAGTCTCCTAACTCTGCTGTGAGCTCTCTGAGGAGCGAGGGTTGGAGCAGAAGGATTGTACATTGCAGAATGGAGACAGGAGTGGCCGAGGATAGAGGAATATAGACTTCAAGTAGGCCAAGGTTGCTGCACCCAAGTCCATATTGTTGAGTAGTTCTGCGATTGTGTGCACACACTTCTGAAAGATGAACAGTCACTCCTACTTTCATCCTGTTTCTGCTGCAGACATCTGTATCCCTGGCTGCCTGTGTGGCTAAGGCCTGTGAGGGTCCAGACCTACGTCTGACCAGAGCAGCTGAACTCTATTTCAGCACAGACTATTTCAGGCCCCTCTCTTTTTCTCTGCTTGATCTCTCCCCTGAGAGAAGGTAGAGCAACTGTGGCTTTTCTGTCAGTGTCCATCTGTAAGCCACACCGCTGAGGCCCACACTTGTTTACGGAAACCCACCCGTTTTTCTGTATTTATAAACACCTTCTGGGAGAGGAGGCCTCTGCTTTTCAGTGGGGGGTGAGCTGACTGAGCTTAAAGGTACGCTACCCGGGGTGTGACGTAGTTCATGGAATAACTGAGATGTTCGTCATCCAGCAGTTGTCTGTGCGATTTGTGTTACAGGAGCAGCCAACACAAAATAAAGTGTTTCACCTATGTAGACATTGCTCTGTTCACTATAATTGAGAGAACTGCTTGATGAGTGAGAAATGTAGCCATCTTTGTTCCAGGCACGGGGTAACATGGTTGGTGCTGGGGGTCGCTTTCGGTGCCCATCCTGCCGACATGAGGTGGTGCTGGACCGGCATGGAGTCTACGGGCTACAGCGAAACCTCCTAGTAGAGAACATTATCGATATCTACAAGCAAGAATCTTCCAGGTAGGCTACCTGTAGGTCTTATGTACCACATAATATACAGGTTGTATAGTCATCTGTATGCCTGCTGATTGAAGACAGGTTAATGCAGAGACCCTGGGGGCTGGGAGTGGGTCTTCACAGTGCTTTATGACCTCCAGACTGCTGGGAAAATGTTGAGAAGTCTTTTCTCTTTAATACAGAAACTTCTCCATTTTCAAGGGAGCCTCTCAATGAGGACTCAGCAGTTGGATGAAGAATGAAAATGTTGAGACATGGGGAAAAGACATTTAACAATGTTCCGTAAACCAGAGAAATAAGCAACATAAAATATAAATCAGGGAAAGTTTTACCTAGGTAAATCAGTTTATGTAAACATGCACATAAACCATTAAAGACCATAGATAAAGGAAAATGTTGATTTAAAGCTAGCAAAGGAATTGAAATTGACCACCTTCTGCTTCCCACAATGCCTTGTGGCTTCAGCTCCAGGCCACCAGCCAAGCCCACAGGCCAGCCCACCTGTGAGGAGCATGAGGACGAGAAGGTCAACATCTACTGCATGACCTGCCAAATACCCACATGCTCCCTCTGTAAAGTATTTGGGGCACACAGCACCTGCCAGGTGGCACCTCTGCATGATGTGTACCAGCAGCAAAAGGTGAGTCGTCCTGGTACCTTCTGGCCTCAGAAATAAATTCTGAATCTGTTTGCCCAACCCAGATGTTACACCCTGAAACTGATCCGGGGTATTGCATGGAGTCTGCCTTGTTGACAGAGCTCTCCCCCAGCCCACAGCTCTCATCTGCTGCCAGGGACACAAACTCCCCACTTATTAACTGTCCACTTGGGCACAACTGAGCAAAACTGAGCTTTTGGGCCATGCACACCAGCAGTGGCAGTAGAAGGATGCTGTAAATTTGAAAATGGCATTGTGCCTGTGGTGAAATGTGGTATTGGGTGTTTCATGTCATGTGGTTGCTTCGTATTCACCGGACCTAATTTATTTTATACAGCCTTTTATAGTGGTGCTAAGTTATAGTAGGTTCAAGGGTGCCATGTAAGAGGACATTATAAACTGGGTAAGCTGTGCATGGAAGCAGATGACAGTATCCTTAGATGGCACACGATGATTTATTGCATTGAGTTTTAGAGCTGTGTGGTGTTTTGAGTAAAATGAATCATCAATGAATCGGCTTGCGTGTCTTCATTTTCCCAGTTATCATTTCTCTGAATTCGATTTCTCCTGAGTCAGAGCCAGTGCTTGTCTGGTTCCAACCAAATTATCAGCATATTCTTTCAACAGGTGGAACTCAGTGAGGGGATTAATGCTCTGGTTGCTGTAAATGACTACATCCAAGGATTTATTAATGCATTGGAGGAGACCTGCAAAAACATTGAGGTGTGTTTACAGAAAAACTTAAGAATGCTTTTAAAGCAGCTACTCTAAACTCTATAGTGCAGTTTCATGACAATGTGAGTGATGTTTGCCTACCACAGAGAATACCACTAAATGCCACCTATATTTTATCCTCCACATACCTCTTTTTAGTGTCCCCTCCCCCTAGGGGTACCCACAATGCATATATGTAAATATCATGTTTCATTCTCATGTATGCACATCATCAGAATTGTAATGCTGATTCATAGGTGAAAAATAATGGGCCTTATTATGTTACCAAAACTGTCAAGCAGTATTACCAGTGAGGTGACCATGCCCTGCCTTGCCTACAGTAATGGTGCTGATAAGCAAAATGTCAAATGTCTACACTATTGTGTCTCAAGGACAACTGCAAGAGCCAGAAGCAGATCCTGTGTGAGAAGTTTGACCGCATGTACAGCATCCTGGAGGAACGCAGGAAGATCATGCTGCAGCGCATCACTTATGAGCAGGAGGAGAAGACGGGGCACACCCGCTCCCTGGTGCGAGCCTATGGGGAGCACGTGGAGGCCAACTCCAAACTGGTGGGGACAGCCTTGCACACTATGGAGGAGCCTGAAATGGCCACCTTTTTACAGGTACTCTCATCGGAACGGCCTCACCCCTCCAACCAGCCTGCCTCAAGGCTCAGAAATTATCCCTTGGTGAATCACCTGGTTATCAGGGAGAAAGCAAACCGTTTTGTATCAATAAATATTTTAAATATTTTAGTCATTTTTTTTCATTAGCTAGAGTTATCAACTTTATCAACAAGTGGGAATTCCATACCACAACTGCAAACATAAGTATGTTTACAGTAACTGTAATTATTCAATGTGGTTGTTTTTTTTCCCATTACTTTAGAATGCAAGAGCACTCATCGAGAAGTAAGTGGCTTCTCTCTCCAGAATTACCTAAACCTGCACTGCACATAACTTATATTTATATATGTATATTGCTTTAAGGGCTTCTCCCTCTATCCTGTCACGGTCATTCCTCCCTCCCACAGTTTGACAGAGGCCACCAGCTCTTCCACAGTGGAGGCCCTAGAGCCAGCCTTTGAGAACATGGACCATTACAAAGTAGACTTCAATGCAGAGGAGAGGGTGCTGTACCAGTTGGACTTTGTTAAGAGTGGGTGAAGACCATAATTAATATAAGCGCATGAGAATCTAAAACACTTGATGAGTTTAATGGCTGGCATGCTCCTCAGTGACAGACTATTAGCTCTGACGTATAAATGTACTGATTACCACACATTGGATGGACTTGCTTGTTGTATTTAAAGCGCTGACAAGTACAGATTGAATGCTGTACACATGCACTTCTGTTTAGGGCAGATAACTCTTTGTTCCAATTTTATATTTACTATTCTAGTTGTATTACTTGTTTAGTAAGCATTGGACATGTATTTATTGTAAAACTATTGGCAGAATCTGGCCCAAAACACTGACCCTGAATCTTTTTACTCTACTGTATTGCTCACATATTTGTTTTAATTAGGATTAGATCAGTTCCCAGATCAGTAACTGGTGTCTGGAGCCAAAGCCATGCAGAAAGCTAGGCAGTGGCAGTGATGCCCTGATCTACTCCCCCAGCTGAGGAGGAAGTAGAGGAAGAGCCAGAGCCAGAACCCGAGCAGGAGGCAGAACCCGTCCCAGAGCCGGAACCCGACCAGGAGGCAGAACCCGTTCCAGAGAGTGAGCCCGAGACAGAGCCAGTGCTGGACCCAAAGGGGGACGGCTGTGTGGCCACTGTCCTCCCAGGGGAATCAGAGGACATTCGAGGTCAGGCAGAGGGATGTGCAGACCCTAAGAAAGAGCTTCAGTACGACAAACATGAGGGGCTAAGCCTTCAGCAGGTATAGACAGCTTTGCACCCTGCCTGCTCACTTTCTTTTAGGCTAGAACTGCACACTACTCCATCAATACCACTTCCGGAAACCTCTGCAAAATTGTTTTCTCATGCTTTTTGCTTCATAGGCAAAACAGTAGAAAGTTGTAACACATTTTCCATGTCTTAACTTAATTCATCAATTACTTTTTTAATTTTTTTTCAGAATGCTTGCAGCTTTTGTGTTTAAAAAATGGTATGCTGGAAGGTTTAACGTGGGTCTCCCTTATCTGTGAGACCGATGAGAAATAGACCGCAAACACAGTGTCATCTGTGTCGTATGATTCTTTGCCGTCCTCTTGTGAATTATCTCCCCACAAGGACGCGCTGGAGCTGTGGCACGATGAGCATGATGCAGGGGACTTGGAGATCCAGGGCTTGCTGGCTGAGGCCAGTGAAGACACCAAGCTCTACCCAACCTGGTACAAATCCAACAGCTGGCAGGTGGTTAGCCCCAGCCTGGCTGTGTGCTGTGAGCCTGTAGAGGGCTCAGACAGTGAACCGCAGCTGACCAGAGACTCCCAGCCCCAGCCCCCATGGACGGGGAGCAGCCTTGTGCCTGCGGCCCCTGAGGACCCAAGTGGACAGTTAATAAGTGGGGAGTTTGTGTCCCTGGCAGCAGATCAGAGCTGTGGGCTGGGGGAGAGCTCTGTCAACAGGGGCAGTATGACTACAACACCCCCACAGGTCAGTCTATTCTGGCCAAGATACGGCTCAACCTCGCTCCCCTGTCCAATGCCACCATGAAGTCACTCCTGCATCATGGCCATCATTGCCTTGTCTCAGTCATCCTTTCTTCAGTCTCTGTTGCAGCAAAAGGAAGGACCTCTTTAAGGTGTCTTGTGTGCCCTATTCTCCTAAAGAAAAGAGTTTTAAAATTAAACATTTAAAAAATAATCAAATACTCCAATTGGAAACCAATTTACAATCACTGTTGTGGTTAATAATGTAATACAGGGGATGAATGATATCAGGTATAAGGGACTATCGTGCATTCAGTCCTGGTCAGACACCTATAAGAGGTCCTTCCCTCGCCCTTTTTACTGCTGTCAGCTTCGGCCTGCCATGTTTTTCCATTGCCTCCATCTCTCCATAGGCTGTCAGCCTCATCTTTTACATCCTGGCTTTGGTGATCATCCTTCAACGGGTCTGGGGTCATATTCAGTGCATCACTTGTACATAGCAAGGCGGGCCTAATGGACCATAACTCAATCAAGGTATTGTGGGAGGAAGTGGGCCAGGTGGGTGGGATGGCACATATCAATTCAAACAAATGCACACCCATATTTTTCTGCCTCATGGAAATAATAATAGCATTCTTTTTAAACTTCATTCCCAAACTGATCTAAAGGTCTTAAAATACTTCTTTTTTTTTTTCAGGTGAGCAAGTGACAACACATTTGTCCATAAAAAAAAAAAAACATTTTTAATTCGCCATTAATTTTCTCTCTAATTTGGAATGTCCGTTTTACCATTTACTGCTGTGTTGATGCAGCAATCACTGCAGCCATTTTAGGGGAGTGTAGACACTCATTGTTCTCTTCCAGAATGCACAGTGTTGCCCAACACTTCATACTTCAGCCCATGGGTGAAGCTTTCACAGACTTGAAGGAAGACATTTAGGGTCAGCACGATCACAAACCAGAGGCAAACCAAGACCATGGGGGTTCATTTGACCACTTAATTAATCTGTCACTGAAATGCACAGTATGAAGTTAAAATGTGGCAGAATGCCACTGCAAATGACAATAAATCTCTAAATTCTCATTGTGCTGGGTGACAATTAAATAATTTGCTAAGCAGCCATGTCAAAGGCATTACAATCTGTGCTCAAATTCTCAACACATTTTAAAAATTTTCTTAAATTATCATGTTCAAATTTACTTTTGACTTTGATGAGTTTTAACTTCAGCTTGAGATAAACTTGGTCCAGATTTCTGCTGCTTTTTTGCAGTGGTGCAAGCGAAGTGGGTGTGGATTGGTGCACCATTAAGAGCTTGCTGTACTATACCTGGTTAATAATACTGTAACTGATATCATGGGCACTGTTGTCCAGTCATGCATCTCCCACCTCAAAACTGGAGTCTTTTGTCAGCCAGTCTTAGTTGGACTGCATTGGAGAAAGAAAAATGAAGCAAAAAGGTCAAACTCAGCAATGGATAGCAAAGCAGGGTAACAGAAGCCTAGGGAGGATAGGAGCAGGGGAGTGAAACAGAATGAAAGATTAAGAAATGATTAGGCGGAGAATGCCATTGGGTCATAGCCTGGCTTTCACACAAGAGTTCATGGAATGGATAGAGGTGTGGCTGGATAAGCGAGAGAAACAGGAAGGAGAGAGTGTGGAAAGAGAGAGAACGGAGGGGGGAAACGTAGCACATACAGTTCAGCTTTGTCAATGTCTGTTCCCTCCCTCCTCTTTTAGGATCTGGTCCCTGCAGTGGGAACCCAGGATGGGAGAGTGATGGAGCAGAGCATTGACACGCCCTTTGACCCCAGCCCCACGCCCCCCTTGTGGCTGGACATGTAGACGGGAAAAGGCAGGTAGCGAGATGGGCAGTGCTAGTGCATGTCTGTGGCATGGGTCCAGTCCCACCCGTTGTCCAACTTTAGTAAACTAGTGGAGATGGCAAGTGGATAACGCTGGTATAAATCTAGGTCTGCTGCAATGACCCCTACATATTGCATTTGCCCCGAATTCATAGACAGATATAGCCAGATGCTAGTTTGTGGGCTGTTCTCAAAGGCTGAGTTTGTATAATAAGCATATTTCTTTGAGGTGAGAAATTTTCCTCTTTGATAGCATTGGGATCCATTTGTTCATTTGTCCTTGCTCAATGTAAGTAATGCTGCTTTATCATCTTTTCCACAGGGAATGTACACTCACTGACCACTTTACTAGGTAGACCTGTACACCAGCTTATTAATTTAAATATTTAATCTGCCAATTATGTGGCAGCAACTCAATTCAATGAAGCGTGCAGACGTAGTCTAGAGGTTCAACTGTTTTTCAGGCCAAACGTCAGAATGGGGAAGAAATGTGATCGAAGTGACTTTGACTGTGGAATAATTGTTGGTGCCAGACAGGGTGGTTTGAGTATCTCAGAAACTGCTGATCTCTACAATGGTCTTTGCAGAGAATGGTGCGAAAAACAAAAAACATCCAGTGAGCAACAAAAACGCATTGTTAATGAGAGAGGTCAGAGGAGGGTGTATATTTACAAGCATCAAATTCAAGAGCAATATGCATATTGGTTCTATATTATCCAGGACAATATTAAACATGATAATACAGAGCTGCACTCTGTTGTCTCTGGTCTCAGTAAATTGTATGTCGTCATAAGATCCTGCATGATGAAGGATTGCATTGTTTCCACCTGCTGTGTATCATCGCAACAGTATTGGCTCATGTGTTGCGAAGCTGGTGTTGGGGGTTAGCTGGCATTGTCCTTGTCTGCATATATTTTGCTTTTTTTCTCCTAGAGAGGATCTGGCAGTCCAACACAGGCAGAAAACCAACCCAAACCAGCCCCAGCCAGTCAGCCCAGCCGTATGATCTTCTCCTTCTCCTGGCTGAATGCTCTCTCCAAAAAGAAGAAGTAAAGGGAATGGCGCATGCCCAGCATGTCCTCAGTCCATCTCTATGGACAGGCATAGATACCAGCACAGTGCTGGCACGCTGAGCTTGTTACAAGCGCATGGAACTCTGGTTAAGATGGCATGAGGAGGTTCCTGAAAAGGTGTACTGTCAAAGAATCCCAACATGCTGCATGAAAATTTTGAGGAAAAAAATTATATTAAATAAAGAAAATATGTTGTTTTGTGAAAATTTCAATTTCAAATATAGAAAATATTCAATTTAAGAGTTACGCAGTTACATACTATTGAACAATTTAACTTGGAACAAAAAGGAAGTGAGCTTTATCTTGCTTCTCCAGAACATCTGTCTGTTGTAATCTATTGTAGTCTTCTGCTGCTGTGGCTGCTGCTTCTGCTGCCAGTGAGGGAGGGGAGGGGAGGGGAGGGGAGTGGAGCTTAGTATCAGTAATCTAACACACATTATTTTCTCTCCAAGGAGGACAGGCTTCCTGTGGCTATGCTAATGCTTGCAGAAATATAGTATGTTGATTGATTTGCATGTATTAATTAAATATTTGTTTCTTTTTTTTAACATCTGTTATTTCACATCTGTGTTTGTAGATTTTTTACAATGTGTGTTGAAATTTAATGGATCATGTATGACTGTGATTTATGAAGTCTTACTATGAGTTGAAAGCATGCAATATCTAAATGTTTTCTTCAGCTGCTTTTCTACTTTGATCACATTTAGTATTTGTTTTTAGTTTTGCTGAACAAAAAAAATGAACATTTTGTAATATAGTGTAGAAATTCAGTACTAACTCAACTGGTCATTCTGTGTTTAAACTATTATATAATAAAGTCAAAAAATTCACCCAAAAATATGTTCTCTATGAGTTACATTCAGATAAAATTACATTCAGATATTGAGTTAGACAGTTCATTCAGCACACATAGATATGAAAAGTAATTTGGCACATTATTTGATATGTAATGTTTCTTCCAACCTGATATAGGTCATAATCCAGGGATATGCAAGGATAAATGTATCACACTATAAATTTACAGTCAAGTTTTATTAATTTTAATGCATACTGTCAAAATTGAATTAGACAAAAACCATTATATGCCATATGGTCCTTTAAACTGGTATACTTACTCAAGTTCCTTTCCCTAGTATGTTCTTTGAAATATTATAATTCATACAACTCGCTACACTAAATCATCAAATATTCACACCTGAAATGGGATTTGGTTCATGCTTCATAAACCAGTATAAATAACTGGTCATTTTCCAATAGCTTGCATAAGTTTTTTATTGTTGAAAGCTTTTTGAGCCATCTTCTCCTCTTTAGCCATCTGAAGGTATTCTCGGAGGAGGTGAAACGTCAGATCGATGGAATTGGGTTTCCCTCGTGCTCTGAGTCTCTTCAGGCGTGTCTTCTCTTTTTCATCTCCCTCGGAACTGCCGTTTGGATCCTCAGTAGCAGCACACGCCTTATCAGAGCTGCTCTGTCTTGGCTGGATAGAGACTAATTTGTCTTCGAAAAAGCACTCATTGTTGAAGTTACTGAGGGGAACTGTGGATTCGATCTGCGGCTCAAGAAATTGACACTGCTCATAGCACGAAGGTCTTCTGTCTTGGGGCTTTAGAATGTCCACAGGGTGGCATTCATTCCATGATAAACAGACCCAGAAAAATATAGAAATCAGAATAAGAAATTTGTTCATGATGTTTTCTCCCTTCTCTGAAGGCGAAAGGCCCTGAGAATACATTAAAGAGTGTTAATTTCCCTTTGTGGCATGCTTTTAACATGAGGGAAAAAAACGGAATCAAAGGGATAAAAAGTCTTGTCTCTTACAAAAGGCTTCACAAAGAGTTATGGATATGACTAAATAGGATTATGGAGCAACCATAAAACAACATAACACTTAAAATAAGAATTTGTTAATGTTAATAGCATGTGCTGCCAGCAATATATTTCAAGCATATCATGTGATATGAAGTATAGATATCATTAGCCTACATACCATGAAATCAATACCTTTTAACTAAAGTTTGGTAAAGCTTTGGAAATACAGTAAAGCTATTTCTTTATGTAGCCATTCATATCACAAATCATTATATTTTCTAAATGGTTTAAAAATGTACTTACAATGTCCCAGTTGCAAAAACTCCACACAATGACAAAGGAAATCAGAAAGGAAATCTCTTTACCAGTCCAAGAATGACAGGCCTGTTTTTATAGCTTGCCACAGAGACACATTATTCCTTTGGGCCAAGTGGTGATGTAGACTAGCAAAAACATAAACTGATGTTGTTGTCTTCAGACCACTTCCAATCTCATGAAAGATGTGACCTGATATCACAGATCAGCAAACTCAAGTGATGTTTCTGACGTAGAACAAGATTTGGGATTTCTGACTCAGTGAGCTGAGAATGTCTTAATTAAAATCCATGGTCAAACCACCACAGATGGTAATTCTGAAGAGCTTCAATTAACTATAATAAAAGACAGCATTTAGAAGCTGTATCATTCCCAGTGGAATTTCATTTTGTATTTGATTTACATAAATAAGTTGGTGGTATATGAAGAAATAGTGATTATGTCCACCCCATGCACATAAGACCAAACAGCAGGGTGGAATTCTCCTGTGGTTTGAAAGATAGTAGAAAGACATTTCCAAAAAAGTATAAAAATTTTAAGAGACTTTAACTTGATTTGATGTGAAAAATGTTGGACATTTTGATGAGAGGTCATTCACCCAAACAAAGATTTAGGAATCCCAATTTTTTAATTCAACCAAACTGATCCCCACCCCAGCAGAAACCAAAGGACATCCTTTCTTTTGTACAGCTGTTGTAGTGAAATATACAGCAGCCAAGCTTTTCACAGACCCAGACAGTTCAAGTCTCTTGGAGCTTCCAGAAGCTTCTGAGATTTAAGCTCAAGCTCCCTCACTCTTACAAACAAACCACGTACAATCTCTTTTAAGAAATTATTCATTGTGGAAAATAATCTCATTTAAATGACTGTTTTGCCATAGTATGTTAGTACATATAATGTCCACACTGAGATGAACTGAATCCTATGTGGACCTTCAATTATAAGTCTTAGAGCTAGCAGGGATTTGGTCTTGATTTTCTTCCCAGGGGGCAGCATGCAAAGTCTAGCTGTTGAGCATTCTGTGGGGACAGCAGATAGCCAGCCACGTCAGATCCATCATCTTTGTATCCAACATGAACAAACAGAATCCCTTAACTGCTCCCAAGACATTACAGCACCAAGATCATTTTCTGTCATTCTTGTTTTACAGTTCAATTAGCACACTTTTATTGATTCATAACAGCCTGTTGTGTTATTTAAATACATGCTACAGTATGAGGTGTGATGCCATTTACAGTATTAGCTGATCATAGCCATTGTATTGGAGTATTACGAGGAAATTCTAAATGTCACGCTATTTAACACTTACATAACTAGTTTCACATTAGGACAAAAATATTGTGAACTGTGAAGATCATTTTCACCTGGCATTTGGGATTTATTGTCATGTAATATTATAAAATGTATGCCAACTATTTTAACAAATACTTTGCATGAAAAGTATAATTACAATAGTGTTTCATTCATTAGGAATGTACTGCATAATGTTGTGAATCCATTTTAAGGATGTTTGATGTGTTTTGCCTTTAAAATGCAGCTGGCATAGAATTCAGTAGTACATTGATTCAATTGTGGCTTGTAAGCTGTTCCTGTAAATGCAGATTTGTAGAACACAATTGTAAGCGATAACTGGGGTCAAAAGCAAATATTGGCAAAATTAAGAATGAAATAAATGGGGCGTGGCTTTCACATTTTCAGCTGGTGGTCATTAATTAATACTAGCATTCTTTCATCTGAATTGTTTTACTAGATGTGTTATTAGTAGATGCACTACTTACAGGTATTCCACTATCCTTGTTAGGTCTAGTGGCACTTTGCTTCTTATTCTTTTGAAAGAATGTAATACATTTTTCAGGGGTCAAGGTTGCTGTATGGCCCTTTGTAATTAGAATGAAACCAGGGAAAACGTAATCTGATTGCGCCGGAAGCGAGCTAGAACCTCATCACGCTGAGCTGGCTCTGTCTGGTTTCGAGTACCTAGCTGTGTCTCTCCGGATTTGTTGTTGTAGAAGCCCGTGTAACAAGGGAAGAAGTCTTCTGGTTTCGCATATTCACGGGCGCAACATATTGCCAACTAGCATCACTTTTGCATTGAAATACGACGTTGGGGATCCAAAATTAATATATTGACATGATGGAGTCTGCAAATCAAGGTAAACTTTTACTTTGTAATATTAATATAAGATATTGTTCAGTTCCAGTATATCCTCGTGAGAAAGTAGCTAGCTAGCTACGCGGAATTAATGCTGGAGGGCCCGAGCAACAGACGCCCTATCGCAGACATGTCATCTAACGTTAGGTGTCTAAATATTCCATGTTCTCGAATGTTAATTTAGCCATTGTTCTAACGTTGGCTATATTTAATAGAGCATTAAATGGTTTAGCATCAACTGTTTTGTTGCACCGTCGTCCCATGCTTAAAATCAGGCTAGCTAAGACACCAGTTTATTTCGTAAACAACGCTTTGGTACAGCATTATTGCAGTGAAAACCTAATGTTAACGTTAATTAAATTACATGGCTAATTATCTAGCTATTAATTTGTACGCAAAAGATTAGGTCGATAGCTAATGCCTGCTAGCAACTAGCTATATAAAGAGCACCTGTATGAGAAGCTAGCCAGCCACGTCATCCTGTGTTTTTAAGATATGCTTTCAAGTCGGGCGTAACACTAGCTAAGGTAATTTAACGTTACAGATACGTTGCTAGTTAACCTGACGTTAGCTTACCATGTGTCTCGACTCTTGCACTTAAATGTACCATTAGCTAACTTAGCTACCATTTGTGTTGGTTAACTTAACGAATCAGAGCTTCTTGGATAGTTAGCTAGCTAGTCTAGCTAGCTACTCATAAATATTTTATTTTTATATTTTTCATATTTTTGCAAATATTTGCCGTTTTGGATGCCGTTAGCTAGCAGCTAATATTCTCCTGTTTGCTTTGTGTTTTCTTGTCATTAGCTCTTGACCTAAAGACTTTTGTCAACACAATACACTTGACTCGCTTGATATATTTAGTTAAGTTAGCTAGTTTGCACGTTACGTATATACGTTTGCAGTTGAATGTCTGGCCCGGTAAAAGTAGCTGTCTATTAACGTTTAAGATTAACGTGCAAATGTTGGATAGCTACATTAAATACAGATCACATGACATGGAACTGTGAGAACAGCTATTAGTGCGTATTTGGCTAACCTTAATATAACGTTAGTGAATCAAGAGATTATAGTCGTACGTTTTGGGGGAGACACTGCTGGACCATCTCGCGTGAAGTATTGGGGGTGACGTATCCCCCTGTCTCCCCTCAAACTTACGCGTATGACCGATATGGATGATGCAAACTATGAAAAACCATTGTATTGTGTTGTCAGACACGGGTGGGGCAGTGTCACGTTTGTATCCGGCAGTTACGTTAACTAGAGATTTTTGTCAAGTTAAAAGGGCTTTTTCATTTAATTTCAAAACCTGAATTGTATCAGAGAGAGCATAGAATAAAGTCACCTATGGGGTTCTTATGTTGAAGGACTTTTGTCAAAGGTTAACAAATCAGTCAAAAAATCTTTAAAACATAATTTCTAACATCATGTATTGTTCTTTTGTGGAGGATATTTTTACATTTCAAACTGTATTCCCTCACATCCAATCTGTCATCAAGCTGTTGGCTTTCCTGGTGCAGTTCACCACTGAGTTTGGCTTTTATAGTTCCTGTGTGCATTAATTTGAGCTAGTGGGGGCACTTGGACACAATGAGAGCTCTAATGACTCTCTGCACTTCTATCTACAGTTACTCAGAGTGATGTTGCTCCTCCACTTAATCACCTCAGGATCCCGGAAACTTAATCTGGGCGCTAAGTGCCTGCCTCATTCTTAAGCTCAACAGCAACTGCACCCACCTTCTGATTCTCTTATGACTTAGGCCAGGGATGAGCAGCTCCAGCCCATCAATGACTGGAATTGCACTGGTGTTCCTTTACAAAACAGCAAGATCTTGAGTGTTTGTCTGACTGCATTCGTTCATACCTGATTTAGACAGAATTCGGTGTGTGTGTACACAAATGCATTCTCCATCTCTCTCTCTCTCCTTGTGCTTGTGTTCTGGCTATGTTGTAGATGTTAACCTGAACTCTCCCAACAAAGGCCTGGGGGTGGACTCTCTGACGGACGTGCCGGTGGGCGGAGCCACCAGTAATGCTGCCAGCCCTGTAGTGCCACCTGGCCTGACTGAGGAGGAGGCAGAGGAGCTGAGGACTGAGCTTACTAAGGTAAGGCTATAGTCTCATTTGCTGCCCACTCTGGATCTCTGGTCCTTATCAAAGGGTTCCAGGAAGCAGGGAATCATCAACATTTTAAGTGTAGGGACGGATGTTTTTCCTCCCCATATTATATGTAAGATTTAAAAGCTATAAATACCTAACTTTGAGATGGCTGGAGCAGTGGTACCAGCATGGGACATTAAGCTTGGACTCTTGCTGGCTAGGTTACCAGATAGTTCAGCAGGGGACGTTAATCTTAATTGCATTACCTTGATGTTCTGTGATTGCAGGTGGAGGAGGAGATATACACCTTGCGGCAGGTGCTGTCTGCCAAAGAGAAACACTCGTGCGAGCTCAAGAGGAAACTGGGCCTAAGTCCCCTGAATGAGTTCAAACAGAACGTCGCCAAAGGCTGGCAGGATGTCCAGACCTCCAATGCGTAAGTACATCCAATGAAGATGCTTACAAGCTGGTCTGGTTAAACTGGCTGAAGGTTGTCAAAAGACATGGAATTGAAGGCAGACCTGTTCCTGACCTGAGGCACATCCCTGTCAAGACTGCTAATTGTCGCTGCAGAAAATGATGTTCTTGCAGTCAAATGACATCATTGAATCCAGACCCTTTTGTTTTTTTTAAATGAAAGTAATTTCAGTGACAGTTCCAATATAATGGCCTCCAGACATTGAAGCCAGTAATAAAACATTTATTTTCTCCATTATTATTTATTCCCCAGAAGGAACTAGCTATGCCACCCCATTTGCTTATCTGTGTGAGGTTGATTGGTCTTTAACAATTGAGGTTGGCCGTGTGCGAATTTCAGTGTCATGCACATTAATTCCCCTTTTAAAACTTCATTGCACAGCCACCCTCTCAACTGCAGGATAGAAAAGACGCAATCTTTTATTGTTAACCAGATCTCTATTTCTAGCTATGTGAAAGCCACTGAGAAACTTGGGGAGTGGAATGAGAAAGTTTCCAGTTCTGATTTGTGAGTCTGGGCTTGCATCATCATGGCATTGCTATGTTTGCTCTGTTCTTCTCACCCCAGCTCTGTTCCTAGGTTTAGGGGCAGGTGATGCACTGAGACCTGACTCCCAAGCTATACTGTATGGCTATGAAATAGTAATAGGAGGCATAATGTGTGCTGACTCCAGGGCCCTGCCCCATAATTTCACATCATAACGCTTTTGTCCAAAGTAAACTGTAGTAAAGGAAAGATGACATGTACAGTTGGGTCCAAAAGATCTGAGACTACATTGAAAATCTGGGATTTATTTAATGTAATCTTGGAAATAAACAGAAAGTTTTAGGAAAAAAACTTTCAACTTTCAACTTTTCACTCGAGTTGTTATGCTGATAATATAATTTGTAATTAAAATGTATGTATTAAATGAGAAAATAATGCACAGCATTTTCACTAGTGGTCTCAGACCTTTGGACCCCACTGTATCTAATACGAGTCAGGTCTCACTGTAACCCTGTTGGTTTTCCACCTCATATTATGTTGGCTTGCATGGACAGTCACACTGCCACTAACCCCCTAACCACATTTACCTTTTTATTCCATTCCTTCTGGTGCAAGGTTCTGAATTTTTATGTTTGCTTTCTGGCGTGGTTGTGACTGTGTGCTAGGAAGCCTGCTTTCCCCGTGATGTGAGATTGTGTCCAGCGGTTATGCTAGTCTGACTTATCCTGGTTCTGCCACTTCCTGGTTTCCTTTTTCTTTTTGAAAGAAGGGGAACTTTTATTTTCCTCAACCTATTTCTCAAAGCATTCTCAGAACCGTAAACATTACATTCTTTCAGAAGATCCATTTAAATGTAAGTTATCCAATAATGAATTGAGTATGACCGCACACAGATTTGAATTCATTGTGGGGCTGAGTTCAACAATTAATGCCTATTCTGTGTAACCCATTGATTTGCTTGGATTTAAAAGGTTGCAAAAAAGTGTCTTCAATGTAGGAGGCCTACATTGCTCAAAGTTGCACAATCTCAAACCTTCACGGAAGTTTTTTTTGGCTTAACTGGCTTGACAGGGTACTTAAATGTGAGGCAGTGAGATTGCTTCACAGTTTAATCGGTAGCACCAGCCAAAAGGAACGTGTGGAAGATACATTTCTTCCATATGCAGAGAGCCACAGAGTACTCTCTCTGTATGGTCACATGACTCATACAGAGCGAGGGTTCAGAATGTACAGGCACGGTCAGTGACTAAGAGTGTGAGATGGAAGCAGCTTATCTGATGTGTGCAGTATGCTACTGTAAATGAGAGCAGTTACCAAACTAGCCTTTAAAATTTGTATTGTCTAGTTATCTGCTGTTTGGTTAGAAAGTTCAAAAAGTGTATTCTAATTTCTAACATTTTCTTATATATTGGATTGCTGGCAGGGTGATGATTTGCTATTATTTTCAAGTGCAAAACCAACTGAATTTCAGCATGGTTCCTGTTTACCTCTGTTCAACTGATAAAGTATGCCTGAACATGATTTGGCGATTATGTTTGGGCAGGTTCATATGCCTATCAGAATATCCCATACAAGTATGTTTTGTTTTGCCACTACCGGACCCCTGATACATTAAGCTGAATTCCATGACTACATAAGATGCCTATTTCTTATTGCATTATGGTCCACCAGATGCTAAGGTGTGTTGTCTGTGAAAGTGCCTAGCAGTGTCTGCAGCTGGCTGTGGTTAGTTGGTATTAATACGTTTTGTCTCTTTCCTTGTTGCTGTCTTAACTAATCAGGCAAGCCGTTGTCGAAGCTTGGGATATTAACCTGTGTGATTTGAAGAGGTGTAATGGGGATAATTTATATCCTCATTGGCATCTTTTTGTTACCCTTTCCCCCTTAATTTGTCAAGGGGGATCCACGTTTCTTGAACAGTCAACAAAATTAAAACCTTTCCGCAATAATACTGCTAATTGCCTGTTGTTCATTTTTGTGTTGATGCTGAAATCACGTTTTGCTGGTTTGATCTCTTGCACTATGTGTATTTATGTTCTCAGTGACTGCACTTTTCCAAAAACCCTGTGAATTTAATGTCACACTGTATGTTTGTAGATATCTTTCAGCTTCAGCAACTTTGGAGGACATAAGCCATAGTGAAGCGTGAGTTTTTCCGTTTGTTCGTCCTTCTCTCTTGTATTGCCCATTCTGTGTAGATTGAGGGGTGTAAGCACTGTTTTCCTTTGTCTGATGCTTCCTACTGATTGGGTTTGGAAATGCATTGATGCGAACAGGCATGGATTTTCTTTGTGGGGGCCTTCAACCTTCTTGTTTGGTTGCCTGTTCTTCAAAAATGCAATTTTCTTTTCATGAAACCATCACCAATGTTCTTTGATAATAGCTTGCAGCATCATTAATGTTGTACTTATTGCAGTGAGTGAGGTAACAAAAAGAAATGCATAATGCACTTCCCATGGGATAAGTTTGCCTGTGAGGCTTGTGTACTTAAGGAGGTAATGTAACTAATGCACCAAAGACTGAGAGGAGACTCAAATATTGACAGAGAACATTGAGGGGTAGCGCTAAAGTGCTTGGTCAGCAGACTTGGAGACAGGACTTGCTGGTGTTTTGTGCTTATCCTGACATTTCCTCTCCTTCCGTTATCTGGAACTTTACTTTCCCTGTAGACCTCTCCCTCACCATACTCTTCATTTCAGAAGACATTTGAAAATCAGGAAGGATTTTACACGTGCAGCAGATGTTGCAATGGGACCTTAAGATTCCTTTTGTTAATGTAATGCTTTCATCTACACTGGATTAAATGAAAGAGTATTTAATTTATATTACGGTACCATTTAAATGTATTGATGCTTGTTATGGAGTTAATATTCTGCTTAGAACCTAGAAATGTGTAAGGGAGGGGCACCATTGGGAGGTTCTTCCCAATGTCTCCTGCCAGGTCTGTAGGTGCAAGAAGTCATATGTTGATGTTGTCTGGTTGACACTAATTCTTGTTGTCATGATGGCTTAGCAGTCATGTGCATACATTATTTCCCTTATTCTATTTTTATTTCTCAGCTTGTAGGTAATGGGTTTTTTTTGGTGGTCGTGGAGTGGGAGTGTGTTACTGTGGAGAAAGCAGGGTGGATTTTGCGCTGATACATCCCTAGCTGAAGATAACAGCCCTGAGGCATTGTGAAACAATGCTTGTACGATGTTGAAGAATTGAGTTTCTTCTTCTTTTTCCATTTGCGTGTTACCATGAATTCATATCATAGCTGGTTCACCATACTGGCCCAATTTTCTTAAATATTGGTATTTAAATAGGTAATTTAGTCCCTCGAGTTGTAATATGGTGCAACCATAAATGCTCATTTTTGTGTATCTTTCTTTTGTGTTTGTTCAATACCTTTAAATGTACAACTGTAACAATGTAAATTTGTGCCTTTCACAAGATGACTCTTGTTTTTAACCATACCTTTCTGGGGAAAGCAACAGGAAATGTATTAAAATGGAATGTCCATCCACAAGTGAAAAGCATGTGCCAGTCTAGGACTGCCTAACCTTTCTGCTCACGGTTGTTAACTTTATATCTTGGGTATAGCTGATTTAAAAATATATATATATTTTTAAAAAAATTATAAATTAAAAAAAATCTGCTTCTTCCACATCAACAAAATTCTTGAAAGGCAGAATGTCTTAGGTACTGTCTGAGATCTTTCATAGAAGTACATTTTGAAGTATTACAATTATGACATGGTACTCACCTTTGGGTAAAACATTGCATATGCCTATTTTGGTACATTTTTGCGTTGTGTCTTTTGCCTGGCAGCGTTTCAGCTGCACCTCCATATGGCTCCATGTGATTTGTCTTCTGTCAATGCGCCTGGGCATTTCTGAGTGCTCAACCAGTTTCATAGTATTTAAAGACCTATGCCAATTTGCACTGTTCTATTCTGTACATGAAACATGAAATGTATTATACGAACATAATACAACCTTGACAGAAATCATGAAGCATACCAAAAACACGCAGTGCCTTCAAATTAATATTATGAATTCCTGCATTTGTAAATTTAGATTTTCCAAGATTTCTTTTTTTAAAGTATACTCACTACATCTGCATACTACATAGTTAAATATTTATGAATCCATCTACAGCTCCACTTTGGGATTTTCCATATGTTCAGTCCCTAAATCAGGGGTGCACAGCAAGGGTGCATGCCTCAGGTGCCAGCTTCTGCTCTTAATTGTTTAATTTGCTAAATAATATCTTGAATCTGACATTTGTATATGCACCAGCTACTGCTGCAGACTGCAAGTGTATCCTAAAGACTGTACTCTGCTCAAGTACAGGAGTGAACCAACATAATTTCTAGAGTTGTCCGAAAAATAAATTAAGGTAATCAGTTGGAACAAAAACCAGCTGGCAGACCGGCCCTCCAGGACCGGAGTTGTGCACCCCTGCCATAGATTTAGAGGTTTTGTTTAGGTATTTTATTTACACTGTTTGCTGTTTTTTGGCCTGGATGGTATTTTCTGCAATGTTCCCTTCTCTCGCTCTGTAAATCTCAGTGGCTTTTCGTCTAGTCTGTGGGCAGATTAACCCCTTTGTGACCATTGCTGTTTCTCTGGCTTTTGACGGTAAAAGACTACACTGTCCCCTGTCATCCCTTTAATCCATTGTCATCCCTTTAAGATAAATGTGCATGTGTCTCCCTCTTTCCATTTGCAGGTACAAGAAGACTCAGGAAACACTAACTCAGGCCAGTCAAAAGACGTCTGCTGCCCTGTCCACCATGGGCACAGCCATAAGCAAGAGATTGGGAGACATGAGGTACTGTTTGCCCCTCTGCTACCAGCTGGAAAGACTACAGCTTCAAATGGGCAAAATTCTTTAAACTGTGAAATATGATTGAAAGTTTTCCTCCTATTTTTGATATTCATGTTTTAAGAAGAAATACCTTCTGAAGAAAACATTATTTAACAACTTTTAATGTGAAAGCATTGGAATTTATTTGAATCTAACAGTCTTACACGCAATGGCTTTGCATTATACTTCTGTCTGTACTGTCTTGTGTCCAGCAGCATTGTGCTTTGGCATGTGCATTATTTCCTGGCTTCCTGTCCTGCTCATTTATAGTTAATGGCCTTTCAACAGCATTTCCTTTTCCTTTTGCATGATGCTTCCCTCTGTGTGGCTTTTGAACTTTTGTTCTTTTCATCATTATTTATTAGTTTGTTTTTCCTCCAACTAAATCAAATGGGTGACTGTTTTTCATCCAAATACCCAGAGCAACTAACTGTGGTCTGTAGTGTACAGTACACTTCTACCAACATCCTCATGAAGGACCCTATTTTAATATTTTTGAGTGCATTTGTGATCTGTGTTGTGAGAGCAGCTGGCTTAGCACTGGAGCAACATCTGTGTTGTCTTGGTTCCTGCCTCTGCATTGCACAAACATGGCACCATTCAGGTGCTGTGGAGCAATGCTCAGTTGCTTGGCAACTGTAACCCATGCCGATCTCCCCAGTTGGTCACCAGGAGCGTGACTGTGGTCTCCTTAAGTGCTTACGCATTTTACTGCAGCTAGAGAAGGCAGGAAGTCCCTGTGAAATTATTCCTAGAAACTGAATCATTTGAATGAATTAATTCAGTCAGGGCATAGGTTTGGGCACAGCCAAGATGGCCATAGTAAATTGAGTCAAATCAAAATTACATTTCAAAAGTAAGTCTTTATCCACATCATTGCAAATCTGAATTATTTAGGTAGCTGTCCCATATGTGTACATCTGTTACTTTCACCATGCAGTATTTGGATTTGCATTTCAAATGACAGGGAATCTTGAAGCAACCATTCATTTTGATATGGAATTATTTTGCTCTGGAGGTTCCCTGAGTGAATTGCACTAATTCAAGCTGTTTTCACTATCACACATCTGTCACCACCGTCACCCTCACTTATAATGTTTTACCATTGACCACATCCAGATTCATCACAGAAGCCATTGTATGGGTTTATGAAAAGGTTCCCTTTGGTTAGTTTAGAGACCAAAGTTTCTGAGAAGGGGAAGAGGTGATAAGACTTCAAATGGTTTTTGGACTCTGATCAACACAACTGAATACTTTGTGAAAGTTTGCCTGTTGGACTCAGCCTTGAGATGAGATATATATTGTGAAAGCCTGTGCAGTCTCAGGCAGAATTGGGCAACGCCTGTGTTTTTCTGTGGCTTGCCTCTTTCTATGTAATTCATTTTTTTTTTTTTTGCCTGATAGCTGGACGCAGTTTGCTTATCTTGATTTTTCTTGTTTTCATTGCTGCCTGTGGGTTCTACAGAGCTCTACCTTTTTCACATTCATTTGGGTAAGACAAAAAAAAAAAAAAAAAAAAAAAAAAAAAAAAAAGCCCACTGATTTCAAGACCTTAAACTTGATTGTAATGTTCTATTACAAGTTAAGCACTGGTTTTATAAATTATCAGCCTTAACTGTCCCTGCTTATTTTAGCTTTATTTACTTTTGTAAATTTACTGAAGCCCTCCTTGGCTGTTGAGCATGTCTGATTCATTCAAGCAGCAAGTATGCATCTTTTTCTGAATTAGATGTCTGTAATTACCACCCACTCCCCATTTACAACAGAAATTAATACTTACCTGATTGTGTTTGTAATGAAGGTTTTGCTTGTCCTGTTTAATGTTTTGGGCTACTGCTTTTTTCTCTATCCTGAATATTGCTGCTTATCTTAACCCTCACTTCTTTGTCTCCTTAATGCTTTCGAAGTAGCAACTACTCCATTCGCCATTCAATAAGTATGCCTGCTATGAGGTAAAGTACTTGGTAGACTCGGGGCCAATTCTTGCTCTCGAGTGGAATGCTGTATTTAATGATTCTGTGATGTACATAAATCTTTTTTAATGGCGCAAAGTGCTCTTAGGCTGGCCATTGCTAATGTATGCCTTTTCAGTACTGCCTTCACTGTGGAATGAATGTTGTTTTATTCAAATTGGAGTAGCTCCATTCTTAGAGATTCTTGACATTTCTAATTGTACTTTTTTTAATCCAAATACTATGTGCCTTAAAGGAACTCCCCAACGTTCAAATCCTTTGAGGACAAAGTTGGAAATATCAAGGTAACTTTTTACGTTATGCCTAACCAAAGTGAATAAATGAAACCTTTTGATTGTTTTTATCTCACGTTGCATTTTGCGCCTTTGCTGACTGACTTGCAGTACAAGGTTGTGGGCGCCCGAGGCAACGGGGAAGGAGTCGCGTCCCCGACTGAAACGAAACCAGTTCAGGACAATGCTCCTTTCTGAAGCGCCTATCCGCCAGACTGTGCCGCCACTGCGTCGAGTGAAGCCCCACCCCTCCCCATCCGCACACACCCTACACTACATACGCTCTCTCAGCTGATCTCCCCTCCACTTCCTTCCTCTCCTCCTCATCTCCTAAAGCATGGCATATCCCCCTTTCATTGTACAAATACTATACTGCTAGGAAAAGTAGGGTTCTATCATATCACCACAAGTTGTAAAAATGTTTAACCATTTTGTATTATAAACTATTTTACACTGCTTTGCATAATGTTTTTACATAACTTTTATCAATATATAAATATATATAAATATATATTTAAACAGTACTGCCACCTGGCATTCATTCGTAGGTAGGGGGACTCAAAAGAAAAACCAAAAAAAATCTTTAAAAATGTGAAATGGATTTAAAAATATGATGCGTAAAATATCAGTTTTGTATCCAAAATCCTCCCATGCTGAGCAAATGTTTGATTTTTTTTTTTTTTTTTTAACACACAAATACAATGTGAAGCAATGTTATGCTGTGCACCAGGTGAATGTGGAAACAATCTCTCAAGCCTTATACAAGTTCACACTTGAAAAGACAGCTGAAAGAATTCTGCCATTGTTTTTGTTTTTTTCATGTTGGAGTGATGAAAGGGATATAAGGCCAGCGCTTGTGTTATTGTAGGTTCAGATGCATGCTTTGTGCCATATTTAGAAAAGATAGACCACCATGTAGAGAGCTGCCATTTTAATAATGAACACAGCCCACCCTTTCCGTACCAGTGCCATCCGTGCCGAGTTATGCTGGATCTCCATTGTGCACTTACGCAGCCTGTTCACTGGTGAAGCGATACCAGGGCTTCTAGCAAGCCGTTTGTAACATTAGTGAAATGCACCTAAGGGCTGGACACAAGTTACAGTCCGTTTGGTAGCACAGTCACTTTTTTATTTTATTTATCCTTGTTATGTTTCCTTTATTTGTGTGTCATGGATTGCTTTTATAGGTCACATTTGTTAGGTAGTGTAATTCATTTCTTGTGGTATTTTGGTGATTTCAGTTTCATTGAAAACCTGCTGCCAATATTTGTTGACTGTTCTAGTTACTAATGTCCTTGTACATAATCCACTTAAATTTGGCAAATTAACAAGAAAAGGCAGATTTATCCTTAGTTTATATAGAGCTGCAATTGACATTAATAAAACGTGAACACTATGGGAATTAGAGGGTGGAAAAAAATATGTATTAACGATTAACTGCATTCTAGCTTATGTAGACACCATGAAAATAGCTTTAACATGTTAAGCATAGATGTAGAAATTAAAGGGATCAGATTGTTTGAATTGGAAGCAATTATTTTGTTTCTGTCATATGTTTGAATATCAATAAAGCATTCCTTTAAAAACCTTTGTGCCTTGTTTTAACTGCTGTTTAATTTGTTTTATGATTGATGCTTACAGTTTGTATTGGTCATACCTTTTACAATAAATCTATCCAGGTCTGGACTGATGTGGCCTTCTACCTCCTCCCGTGTCTTTAGGAATAGTGATTTTTGTCTGGCCACAAAATCTGATTTAAGCCCTTCTTGCAAGCCCCCTAGTGGCCATGGTGCTCATGGCATGTGACTGCTCAACACTGATTCAGTGCTCCTGCAACCAAAATATGAGACAAAGTAACAAACTATTCCAGTTTCCTTAGCAAGGCAAACAAGACAACTAAATCAAATATGCAGTTTCTAAGTGCCAACATAGCCACGTAGTTTGGCCAGTTAGACCCTGCGGCCACCTAGGAATTCAGTTTGACACCCCTGTCCGAATGCGTCGTTCTCCTGGCAACCACAAAGCAAGTCACAGAGACAACAATTCACAGGGAGGTAGGGAGGGATGGGGAGAGGTGCTGCTTGAAGAGGTGAGTCTTCAGCTTGCGCTTGAAGGTGGGGAGAGATTCTACAGTTCTGACTTCAACGGGGAGTTTGTTCCACCACTGTGAGGCCAGAACAGACAGTAGTCGTGAGCGTGAGGTGGAGGTTCGGAGAGGGGGGGGTACCAAGCGGCCTGTTGAGGCTGAACGAAGAGGTCTGGCAGGGGTGTAGGGTCTGATGATTTTTTGTAGATAAGCTGGGGAAGACCCTTTAACTGCTTGGAAGGCTAGCACCAATGTTTTGAATTTGATCCGAGCCATGACAGGCAGCCAGTGGAGGGAAGTAAGCAGGGGGGTGACGTGTGAGTATTTGGGAAGGTTGAAGACCAGACGAGCTGCTGCATTCTGGATGAGTTGGAGGGGTCTGATGGCGGACGCTGGGAGACCCCCGCCAAGAGGGAATTGCAGTAGTCCAGGCGGGACAGAACCATCGCTTGGACCAGGAGCTGGGTGAAGTAGGCGGTGAGAAAGGGGCGGATTCTCCGTATGTTGTATAGGAAGAACCTGCAAGACCGGGTCACCGCCGCAATGTTCTCGGAGAGGGATAGTCTGCTGTCCATCACCACGCCGAGGTTCCTTGCACTGGGTGACGGCGTGAGTGTGGTATCCCCGTGGGAAATGGAGAGATCCAGATTGGGAGAGGTTTTAGCAGGGATGAATATCATTTCAGTCTTGCCTGGGTTGAGCTTTAGATGGTGGTTGTCCATCCAGCTCTGGATGTCCCTCAGGCAAGCAGAGATACGGGCTGAAACCTGCGTATCAGACGGCGGGAACGAGACGAAGAGTTGGGTATCGTCCGCGTAGCAGTGGTAGGATAGCCCATGTGCAGTGATCACAGGGCCAAGGGAGCGAGTGTAAAGAGAAAAAAGAAGCGGGCCTAGGACTGAGCCCTGGGAAACTCCTGTGGCGAGGGTCGAGGTGTCGATACCGAACCAGCCCAGGCAACCTGGAAGGAGCGACCAGAGAGGTAGGACTCAATCCACTCAACACCTAGAAAACAAATGTTTTAAGGTAAAAAAAAACTGTTGAATGTTCTGTTTGAGAATTTATGATGAATAATAAAAACATTTGAACACAAAAAATAAGGGACAATTTCATATGCTTCCAGTGGACTAAAAGCATTGTATTCATTTTCTGAGAGGTTTTGGGTAGATTTTTGGACCCCAAGATATCTTCAGGCAATTACTATAAAGATAGTAATTGCCACTTGAAAAAAAAAGTGAGTTGATCTGTAACTAAATAAGTTAGTATTGTAAATAGTACAAGTGTCTTGCTTCATTGAAGCAATTTTCAAGTCTCTGTAATGCTTACCCTTGGAGTTACAAAGCCTTGAACACTGCAATGGGCGAGTGGTAGAAGATTTGGTATCAGCCCGCAGCGGATACAATTTTCTATCCATCCATCCATTATCTTAACCCGCTTATCCTGAACAGGGTCGCAGGGGGGCTGGAGCCTATCCCAACATACATTGGGTGAAAGGTAGGAATACACCCTGAACAGGTTGCCAGTCCATCGCAGGGCACACACACCATTCACTCACACACTCATACCCATGGGTAATTTACACTCTTCAATCAGCCTAACCTGCATGTCTTTCGACTGTGTGAGGAAACCGGAGTACCGGGCAAAACCCACGTGAACACGGGGAGAACATACAAACTCCACCACAGAGAGGCCCCGGCTGACCGGTATTCGAACCTAGGACCTTCTTACTGTGAGGCGGCAGTGCTACCCACTGCAGGATAAAATTTTCACAAAATAAAATTTATTTTATATATATCGGTATCCAGTCCTGACAGGTGGAATGGTATTACGACTGCAGCCTTGTATACTTATTTGTAAAATGTCACCATATTTTATTTTATTATACCAAGTTATTGGGTCAATATTGAATTGAGGTTGTTCAATTTTAAGGTAGGCAAGTGCTTGTGCAAATGTAATGAATAATTAGACCTACAATTTATCACAGAAATATATATAGTTCATATACAGTCATAATGGCTCTGCAGTCAATATTTTCGCTGAATGTGAGGCTCAAGCTTAAAATAGTTTGCACACTCGCCTTTCAGTTATAATGGCATTATCAGAATAATACTGATGGCAGCCTGGAAGTATGTTTTAAAGTTGCTCAATTAAATATTTAAAAAGGAGAAACATTTATTTTACTTTGCATGTATTTGGAATTTAGTTTCAATATAGGCTCATTGTTCTTATTATCGGGTACCCTATAGCCGATCATATACAGGTACGTTTGCTTATGTGATTACAATAATGATTGTATTTCATTATTAATGTATTATAATTTGTATTTTTTGGGCATTCCCTGTATGCTGATGAAAAGTCTCATTCAGTCTTAATTAACAACCAATTTAATGTTATCGACTCCCACCTATCTAATAATGCACTGCACTCAAGCAAACATGTTTGCTTGAATGGTACGTTTTTCAAAAATCTAGATAGAATCAAAATGGGAATGGGGCAGTACAAGCAGAAGATATCGCTGTTTTATTCGTTCCATTACAATTTACCTGGTTTGAGACCAGATGGCGCCATACGCTACCGTGTAGCCTACATTGGTGGGCGTCTGAAAGCTATATTTAGATCCGGTCCCAGCCACAGTGATGTGGCCCAGCTCTGAACCTCAAACGAACTTTATTAGATTCAAAAACATGACTGAGAAATAGGATGCATATCACGATTTGTAGTATTCGTGCAAATCTAGAAATATCGGGGGGTTTTGGTACGCAAAGTTAAGCAAATTCATGGTTGTTAGAAATGTGCAAAATAATACAATTTCAAAAAACATGAATTCCCTGACCGGGAATCGAACCCGGGCCGCGGCGGTGAGAGCGCCGAATCCTAACCACTAGACCACCAGGGAGGTAGTTGTTGCAATTATTTAAATTACATTACAAACGTTACTGTAAACGGCCAGACTCCACCCAGTTGGACGTCACTTTGCGAACATATAAATAGTGATTCTACAGCATGCTAACTTAAAGGAAAGTTTTACAGTTGACAAATTGACGTTGAGGGTTTTCGTTACCCAGATCTCTTTCAAATGGGCCCCGTCGCCTAGCATTTACTCCCCTGAGCTTCGCCGACTGAATTTCTTATAGCTGTAACACCAGTAGTTAAAAAGGTGAGTTTAAATTTCCATTTCTCATTTAATTTGTGAAATAAGCTAGCTACCTAACGTCATAGCTGCCAACTCTCACGCTTTCGGCGTGAGACACACGTATTTGCATGTGCGTGTGAAAACAGGCAAATGCGTGTGTTGGCAGCTATGTAACGTTATTATGAATAGTAACATTGTCTTTATTATTTGATAGCGTGAGCTAGGCAACTTTGCTAGCTAAGTAGATTAATGGTTAAGTTAGTCTGATGTCTTGTCAAATGCAGGAGGAAAGACCCAAAGTTGTTTAACTTGTGCAACAGTTATGTTTGTGAAATCATTTCTTAACTGTTGCTTTTTAGGTCGCCCCTTATTTTGTTTCGAAGTTGTGTTCGTCTACTAACGTTAGCTAACGCTAAACATCCCTTTAAAGCATATATGACCGATACATTCACATGAAAGATTTTTAAAATTGCCGAAGACCATCATTTGCGTTACTTGTTATTATCAGTTTTGCTCAGTAACTTTGCACGGCTATGAGTTGCCTAAGGTTAATAATATACTGATGCCTTTTGACGTGTAATATATTTTTGTAGAATCTTTTCGCCGTAGCTAACGTTACACGTGTCGTTATCTTTCAATCCAATATTATGAATCGGCAGCCCTACCGAATCGGTTAACGCATTGTAACGTTAGCTGCATTTCATGCTACAGGGTGGCATAGTCTAACGGGGGTGATGGCCTTTATTTTTTTTAAACATTTTGAGCCGACAACCCTTTGAACGACAGGTCTATTGGAAAAGACAACAGTGCGCTGAGTCTGGCATTGAGCTACTATTGTGCCTGTACTTACGAGTAAAGCTATAACGTTAATATGCGGTAATGACTCATGATCTTATTGTGGCTACCATAGGAATCGAACTAAAGACAATGTGAAGACACCAGTTATGGGGAGGGAGGGGTGCTGGCTTAGCAATTAATTTGGTTGTGAGGGGCCCTCTGAAACGTACAGTGCTGGCTTTATTTAAGAGCGCTCAGACCATGTTAATCTCCCACTCATTTTCTTGCCAGCGTTTTCCATCTACGCACAGCTGACAAAAGGAGATCAGAAGAATGGCAGCGATTCCATCAGGCGGCTCACTTGTTGCTACCCATGATTACTACAGACGTGAGTGTCTCCCAACTGCACCGGTAGAGATGGGCTTTTGTTAGTTTGACTCATGCAGCATCAGACCTTTGAACGTTTAAAGCTCCCTTTCAGCCGCCTCTGATGAATCCGTGTGCATGTCTGGCGTTGTTTTGATGTGAAATGTGTGTGCTGGTTTGCTGCAGGGCGTATAGGGTCCCATTCCAGCGGAAGCTCCTGTAGCAGCTCTGAGTACACTGGGGAGGTCATCCCACACCATCCAGGTCAGGCCAAGCAATGCTCAACTCTTCCTGTGTGCATCTGGAAGTAGTGTTCCACTCCCTTATTCTTGCTCTATAACATGTTCCAAGACTGGCACTGGCCGTCTTTATAGTTCTTCACACAATCCTGAAAACTGCTCCATAATTTCAGTTTGTTTAGGAATGCAGGTGCGGGGCGGGGGGTTTATGTAGGAATGTGACCATGGCAAGTTGTAAGAGGAGAACTGAGAAACAAAATACTTTTGTGTGCTAGGATCGTAAATGTTGCCTCCAATGTTGTAAGTCTGTGGGAGAGTTCACTGCTTCGGAAGTGTTGTGTTGGGTACAACCGGATGTGGTCTGCCCATGAGTAGTGTGGTTGTCCTCTCTACTGGAGTTTGTTGCTGGTGTGGTGGTGTCATTGCTGTTAGCTGTGATCAGCAGCCTCTCATCTCATGTCTCCTTGTCTTTGATCAACACTTTAGGGTATATTCATTGTCCAAAAGTTTCCTTTTTTGGGGGGGGGGGGGGAGTAGTAAATACAATTTTGCCTAACTGTCATTCCATGAGCTATTGGAAGTGGACATTAAAAAAAGCACTTAAAAAGGTTGAGGCTGTTGTCTTAAAATATGTTGCTAAACTGCCATTTTCATCGAGATGATCTCACTGGCAACACAATTCAACACAGTAGAAGGATTAATACACTGAGTGTAGTAGATGACTCCTACATTGAGTCAGGATGGATGTATTGCCCATGGAATGCTAGGAGTCATGGTACAGTATGTCACCACTTCAGGATGAACTATTTGAAGTGAGGCCATTTAGCCCTTTGTCAGAATCTTTTTGCCATTGTTTTTCTCTCATTGCTTGGGGGGGGCAACTGTTCTGGGAACATTTGGCTTCTGAATGGATCCTTTTCTTTGGTTGTCAGTCTCCAAATTCTCTCGCCCACCAGAAACTTGACTACTTGCCCATAGATGCCTGCAGTAGCTAGTGACACACAATAAGATCTATTGTTTTAAGCCAGTGTGTGATTTCACATTGACTGCAAAATTATAAAGACAATTGTCAAGACCATGTAATATTTTATTTTGCTCTGCATTGAATTATTTTGTTTGACCCTTTTTTCCCCAGCATTGCCCAAGCAAGATTCTGGACACTGGTGGTCTAGTTTCTTCTTTGGGAAATCGAACCAGACTGGAACAACTGCTTTGACCGAAGCACAACAGAAGTGAGTTGAAGTGACAAACTGGGAAGAAAATATGACAATATGACAAATCCAGTTCTGGTTACACACTACCTGCAGCAATGACAGCCAAATTTACATTCTGATTATATTTATATTTTCCAAACTGAACTGTGCCTATTAACATATGTTGTGGGTTGCAAGACTCTATTTTGAGGAGAGTAGGGGTGTGTAGGTGGAGAATGTTCTGCGTGCCAACGGTAATTCTAATGCACTCAGACTCTGTGTGTGTTCCCTTGGCTCCTCACAGGGCAGGGATGTACAGTGTGACCAATGGCCAGGTGACCTGCGTGGCCAGGGAGATGGCGCTGAAGAATCCGCTAGTAGCCGCTAGTAGCCAGTCTGAGAAGCCTGAGGCAAGCAATCCCCCTCCGTCCTGATGTGGGGGTCCAAAACCAACGCTAGGCAACGGAGACAACTCCATTTTTTTTTTTACCTGTAAAAAAAGGCTGCTTTTTGTTTTTATACAGTTTTTTTTATTCAAGATTTAAGATTAAAAAATGAATTCCCATATAACACCTTAGTGGACATGTTACCCATTTATGTCGCTTGTCATCCCAAGATGAATAAAGTTACCTTAAGCAGCCTACAGTTATGGTTTCTGAAGTTCTTCCTTTCTGTGAAATTGTACAGAGGAATTATCCTTTAGAAAAATATGGGGATTTTTATGTTCATGTTTCATTTATGATTCAATCTCAATAGATCTGTGAATAATGGCTGTGAGCAAAAATGTACAATGGATACAGAAAACCTTTCGGTCATTTCTCCTGAGGTTCCGAGTAGTGATCTGGGCTCTGAAATGGTATTCCACGAGAATGATGCTCAATGATGCGTCGCTCTGTTGGGTTGCTCCTGAAAGGGGACCGCACCAGCTTGTACACTGGCAGTCTGGTTGGATAAATGTGCTTTATGCATGCTCATTTCTGACCCTGTAGTAGAGAGCATGCAAATGCCAGCAAATCTGGCTGCATTCCTACTGGGTGCTTGCCACAGGTTGCTTGTTGGGCAGTTAGCTTTCCAATTTGCATTTTTATACAGCATTTTGGTTATACATAAATGTTTTGTGTAAACCTGTATACATTTACCCCTCTTCATTAAAAATAATTCAAATAAATGATTGTCTTGCTGTGCTTGCAACTTGTATTGATTGGTCAATTATTTACATGCTGGGGAAGTACAAAGACTACCCTTTGTGTAACACATGTATACAGTGTAGTTTCTAAGTATTTGGACAGGGGTACAATTTCTGTTCCTTTGGCTCTGCTTTTTCTGAATAGTCCGGTGTATTCAATAATTTTAGCACTGCTATAAGAAAGCTTTGATTATCTAGTTTTGATTCTAGGATTTTGGTTGCCTTTGGTGTCTTACTGCCATTGGTCAATGTGAGGACCAGAGCTGTGCCAATGACAGTCAAAGAATTTCATTGTAATGCAATAGATTATGAAATAAGTCCGCAATTGCTACATTCATTTGTACAACATTCATCCAGTTTGTATTGGCAAAACATTTGAACACACTAGGTTCAATGGAACTCAGGTCAAGACTGAACCCGGGACTGGGAGGCCAGCTTATTGCACAGGGAAGTTGCATGGAATTTCTTATATAAATGAGCGAGGCGATGCCCGGTCATCTTCAACAGAACATGTAAAACAAAAATTAGATATTTAAATGAGAACAAAGAACACTAGCCCGAGGGCTTTAAAATGATGCATCATTTCATTACAAGATGTGCTTTTAGTGCAGTTTTTTCAGGTCACTACTCATACCCTCCTTTCAAGTGCTGATTCTTTTCTGCTCCATACGCCCCTCCTCATCCCAGCAACAGGTCCTGGGAAGGGAAGAGAGGCCCTCTGGAGGGCTGCTGAGGCTCTGATTGGTTACTTGCATGAAAAAGGTTCCCAGCCGCAGCATGGCAACAGTCCAAGGAAAGGAAACAAACTTACTTTTCCTCTGTTGCATGTGCATGCAACTGAGGAATCTGGCCCAGGGATTTGAAACTGAGGGAAAGCAATAGCAACAGGGAACATATAGGTTTGAGCAGATTTTTTTCTCTGCTTGTCAAAAGTGGGGATTGGGTTCTTAGTATTGTCCTCGTAGTGCATTAAGGCACAGAACACATGCTGCATGTACAGAATCTCACTGCACAGTTTTGTGAAAAACGTTTCCTCTTGTCCACAGGAGTGGGAGTTCTACTTCACCACCCTTTCAGTTCGATTTGGGCGTTTAGTGGTAGGTGAGGGATTGCCCAAATTCACACTGATCCACCATCCTCGGGCCATTGTTGCAGATAGACCTGGGGGAAGGTAGTTGGTAGAAAATTATTAAATAAGCCTATGCAATTTTATGATGTTAATGAGAAAAAACATTCATGTAATTCATTTTCTATTCATCTACATTAATGCACATTTTGCACATTTTGCACATTTTACACACACACACACACACACACACACACACACACACACACACACACACACACACACAGGCCAACCAGCATACAAAAGTTAAAAAGATCTTTCAACTCAATGTGCTTATGTTAATAGGCCTACCTTGATGTGTGGATGTGGTCACCCAAACCGTGACTTGTCTTTGTTTTGATTGTGTTGCGCAATGATCGTAAGCAGTTTTCTCTGCGGTTGACGGGCCAAGGTCTGTACAAAACAGCGTTAGATAAAAAATATTTTTAAAAGCTTTTGTTTTTTTGGGGGGTATGTCGATAACGTTAGACAGTCACATCGGCATAACAGATATAAATTAAGTATTATTCCGGATGTGTCGTTATGGCCAATTTAGAGTTCTCAAACGGTTTCAATCACGATAACAACAGGAAGTAGCTTCTTGACTGGAACATAGTGTTCCATCCAAAAAGGTATTGCATAATTTAAGATGAATCTGTAGGTGAGCTGCGGTCGTCCAACAGTCGCAAAAGTTAACACAAGCCTCGTTTCTGGTGCTTGTGGTTAAACATTAGACAAATAAAGTGCCGTATTGAATTGGGTAGCTTGCCACAGCTTACTTCTGTAGAACTGGTTACGCGCAACCAGGCACGCGGGAGCGTTGATGCTGGTCATTGCCCAAAGTCGAGTGAATCCAATTCTCCGCAAACAGATGAGTTTCTGGGAAAAGGAAAAAAACAGAATTTGCTCATTGAGCAAAGGTACAGTTTGTTTTTGAGCCATAATAGAGACATGGTCTATAAATAACCGTTCACGGTGCAAGCTTGCAAAGAATATTCGCTAACAACTGCAGGTCTTGTTCCGGGGTTTGGTTTCATTATCCTGTGAACTGTACGAGGCTAGCTAAGGCAACTTAAAGACCTAAGAAGAGAGTGCAGCAGTTCTCTCCCTATATGATTATTCATATAAAGACTGTAGATGATCAATAACGTTGATCTATTGCTGATGTAACGGAAATGTTTTATCATGATCATTTATAAATGGGGAACCGCAAACTGAATGTTGGTTGTGATTAAAGCAATTGAAATCTGGGTGATATTGTGCCCTATATATTAATTGCAGAAAAGATGAGAGCTACCAGTCTGGACTTGCACTAGGATGCTGGGAATGGGATGTAGTTGCGTTTTCAGGTCAGAATAACAGAATCAAGTAGACGTGCAGACAGCAGTTCATGCCAAACATCTGACGATAAGGCACAGAGCTGGGAGCTGGAACCCAACAGCTGGGGTGTTTTAATTTGTTTTTTTGGTCAGGGTGAAATTAGAACGTTTTGTTCACCCACCATTGTGAATCATCCTGTAGGTCTCTTATAATAATGATCTCTATAATTAAGTTTATGTGAAAATATGATAAATGAAACAACAGTACTAAAACTTGATTCTTGAACCTGACAAAAGTCCAGAGAGGCCAACTGGCCATCATTGTGAAGGTGATGTGATTTCAGCCTCAGAGACCCTTCAATCTGGTTCCATGCCAGGGCTGTTGCTAACTGGGTGAAAGGTGGTGATGAGTCCAGGGGCCCACTGGGGGATACAAATGGAGAGAGGCCGAGAGAACGCTTTAAAAACTGGTCATGTTGTGCAACAAGTTACTGAAACCAGTGTATATCTTGTATCATTTAATTTAGAGCTTTATCCTTTAATTCTAAAATTGGATTCACTTGTAAGGCTATTGGCTTTCACCCTGTACCAAGAGCTCCTTATGTTGCACAACCTTAAGACTTGTAACTAAAAATGTTAGCGCAAAGTTCCTTCATTTTCCTTTGTTATTTCAAGGGCTTGTGGTCAGCAATCCTTCAATCACTAAAGTAAAGTAAAGTTTATGATATATGGGCTATACTTTTGGTAACCAATCTTAAGATAATTATTGTGTAAATGTTTAGCACAATACTCCTCACATAATAATAATAATAATAATAATAATAATACATAATTTCAGTTGTTATTTCTATTGTCCTAGTCTGTTTTGGTACATAGTGTATCATGGAAAAGTGCAGAAACCAGAGGATACACATTTGATGGCTGAAATCATGTGGTTGCATAACTGTCCTTGAGATTAGCCATATCGGAGCAGCAGGTACCGTGATTCCTGTCAGGTTATGGCACAATGACAGCAGTGTGATAAAATCCCAAGAGAAGAGAATAACAAATGTCCAAAGTAGAGTTTGGAACAGCAGACAATTTCAGAGTCCTCCTAGAACATCCACAGCCATGTGGCTCGAGCCTGAACCCGAGGTCTCCTGTCCCCAGTTCGGTGTATTATTCTGAGCACGTTCATTGCACGTCCTGCATGCACCCACACTCTTCTGATGTAATGCCAAGTCATTTCCACATGTAACTAACCCTGTGTTCCAGTGACTAGGAGCTGAGTCACCAGCAGCATTTCAGCTATAGCTCCAAACCATTTTCACCAAAAAAACATTCACAGCCACAACAGTGGGGGCACAGTGTGGTGTGCCGAGAAATAACAGAGAAATTGGAGCACAACACAAAGAATTTAGAAGAAGAACTTTCTGCCAAATTATTTGATGTAATCTTTCATACAACTCATTAACATACGAGACTAGTAAAAGAAAAAGAACACCTACCTCTAATTTCCGTTTCTGTGTTGGTCTGTGATCCGTTTTGCAGTGAAGTGTCCTATTTTGGAATTCATATCACCTGGTCTCATTCTTACCACACAGGATAGCAATGAAACACAGATCACAGAAGGAGATTACCAAACCACAAAGGACAGGGCACGTCCCGTTGTGCTGATTTGAACATCAAATGAGCATTTGTCCTGTGTCCTGGTGGAAGTAGACATGGGAGAGCGCTGCTCGATTGGCTGAGGAGAACTGCTTACCACTTGACCTTTGGGAGGGATCCTAGCAACGCGAGAGACCTAGCCCCTGGGTCTAAGACGCCGCCAGGTCTAAGCCCAGCTGTTTTCACACGCCTGCTACCTGCTGATGACTGCAGGTTGTATGAAGAAGGAGAGATAGAGTAAGACCTGTGTGTGCACTTACGGAAAGCTCTCCTTTCAGGCCCACAATAATAATATGACAAGAGTGGCCTTCTTTCACCCGAGGAACACCTTTCAGCTCAATTTAGAGGAAGATGCCATCCCTGCTGGATGCCATCCCTGCTGGATGCCTGGTTTTAGGGTTGTCCAGCTGAAGCTGCTTTTGAGATGGTCAGATGGGTTTCTTCCCACTGGGTAGTTGCTCATGTTTGCTGGTGCAGGGCTGTTTGTTTTTGCCCAATTTTATTTTTTTACTTCATCCCTGTCACTCTCTGTAAGAAGTGCTATGCAATTAAAACTGGACTGAACTGCTGGGCTTGTTCCCAATGCTTGTTGTAACCATGCAACTGCACCCTACTGAAAAAAACAGCTCAAGCAGTTCAGACCAGCTCCCCACTCAACATGGTTTGACCAGCTCAAGCTAGTTTATGAAACTGTGTAATGTAATGTAATGAAATGAAATGAAACAGCTGGTAGCTGGTTGATTAGTTAGACCAGCTCTATACTCAACATGATTTGAGCAGCTCAAGCTATGTTTTGAAGCTGATCATAGCTGGATTTTACAGCATCGCATTCAAAAATTAACATTTAACAAAAAGGCTTGAGTCCTTTTCATATATGGCCTAAAGAGGCTACTGTGACCTAGAGTTGTAGTGAGACTAGATGGAAAAAACAGAGCTAGTGTTGGGTTCAGCACAGAGACTAGAAGGGGCAGTCTTTAAAAACAGCCACAGTGTCACATGTTCTGCACTGCCATGAAATTATCAGAAACAGGTTCTGCTGAGATATCGCTTTTATTTACCTTACGGTGTTACGTAAGGTTATTCTGCACAAAGGTGACAAATTATTCCACAGTGTGGGAGAGGAAGAAAGGGTGGAGGATTTCGTAAACAAACCCTCTTATCAGACAGTGAGTCTATGCCTGAGGCTGCCACAGCTGGGCTGCATGCTCAGGTTAATCTGCATGGAGTCTGCTGGGGACTGTTACTATTGTTACGAAATGGCGACCTCTTGCAGCTCTAGATCCATCAGGTGGCCCAAGCCTGAGCATATCTGCAGAATGTTTGTCTTTGGAATGAAGCCATGCCTCCATCTGGAAATGCACTGACAAGGTGCCCTGCGGCAGTCCCAGACGGCTATGAACAGCAACACGAGTACCTCTGGCAAAAATAACCCCACAACCCGAGCCTCAAAAATTTCGTATGGCTGTCACCATCATTCCCCCCACCCAACAATAAAGTGGGATAAACTCTGGGCTGGGAAGGGGTTGCAGGAGGCAAACATGTAGATTTTGGGCTGACCTCTTTGAAAGTTCACAAGTCATTGTTGCAGAGCCATGTTCAAGAGGAGTTACTGGTTTTTCAACAAATTTGTTCCACAGCAGAGCCTAAGATGTCAAGCGTGCCAGGGCGGAACAAGATGGCACTCCTTAGGGGGGGCTTTATAATCATTGTGTGTGTGTGTGCGTGTGTGTGTGTGTGTGTGTGCACATATGCACTGGTATCTGGGACAGCTGTTTTTTCCACTGAGTAGCCCCAATGGAGTTGACATAATTCCTGACAGAGAGCAGCATTTGCACTTTCTCACATTGGCGTTGACCAGCCAAGCAGAGCTCAACTGAGCAATAAGAAAACTGGTATTGTGCCATCACATACCCAGGTATTTAATACCCCACAGCTGCGGGGCCTATGAAATAAATCACATTTAACATCGAATTAAGCTGCCAAGTCAACTGGGAGTTGAGGCACATCCTTTTGCAAGTTAACATGATTTTTTAAAAGTAGGCCATTCCTTCACTTTACTACATTTCAGCATTATTTCAAGCAACATATCCATGCACATTGGTGATGTTAACGGCTCTTTTTAAGAGGTGTACCCTCTTGTGGCAGAAACAAATGTAACACCTTGTTTATGAAACCTAAATATCTAAATATCAGTGAAGGTTAATTGGTGGCTGGCAGGATGTGATGCTCAACCAAACCTACATTTCATGGCCTCTAAATTACTTTTGTAAAAATAAAATAATTGAAAATTGCGGTTCTGCTACAACAATCTGTGTAGATTTGTGTCAACGTTTAAATCTTTGTAAACCTTCTGTGCAAAGGCTAGAGGGAATATAAGTCTCACTTCCAGACCGTTGTTTGAAGACCACAACATTTATAGTGTGCTGCAGGAGTGCAATAGGTTTGTGAAACTGGAAAGATTATCCATAATTTTACAGAAGCATTGCTCTACAAACACTAATCTTTGATTCAGAGCTGCTTTTAATGTATTCAGCACATGGCATTTTAAATAGTCTTCTCTCTGGGATGTGCCATCATTCTTTCAATACAGTACATTTATCACTGAAAGAAAATGTACATTTTGTACAAAAAAATATGAAAACCAATAAAAGCAAAACAAAATAATAAGATCAAAGTACCAAACCCACAATTCAATCTTACAGTTATTAAACAATAAAATATTTGGAGACAATACATGATGCACAAATGATTTGCTTAAATGGTCATAAGACAATGTCAGACAGATCTCTGTCTTTGTCAATTAATTCCCTGTACCTTTCCAAGATATCCTCTGTGTGCCAAATCATAATCACGTATCTAAAATGTTCATACAACACTAGGATGCGACTGGGAATGGGATGTAGTTGCGTTTTCAGGTCAGAATAACAGAATCAAGTAGACGTGCAGACAGCAGTTCATGCCAAACATCTGACGATAAGTTGGAAGGCCTCTTTTCCAGTTCTAATCCCTGGGAAAAGGGCCTGCTTATGTCCTCACAGGTTGTTGTCTTTGCTGCCCCCATGTGGCCTCTATAGAAGCTGCATTCTTCCACTGACTACTCCAGCTCATAGCTGCTCTCCAGTATGTATTTCAGATCGAGGAAACTGGTCCGATCCTCCGGAGTACACTGCCAGCAGGAGAGCATGGCCTCATAAATGTACTCAGGGCACTGGGGTGGTGCAGGCATCCTATACCCGCTTGTGATCAGCTGGTACACGTCAGAGTTGCTGCAGGCTGCATTAAAGGAAAGATCAACCAAGGAGAAGAGATTTATCAATGCCCATTATATGACTAAAATGTACTTATGTCATACAGTTATTAATATATTATTATTTTTATTTATGCAGGGTTATGCATGTTATGATACTGAGGTTGCTGAGGAGCCCTGCCATTCATTTTAAGACACAATACTAAAATGGTACAAATGAAGATTAGGTTATGACTCAACATTAAAATAATAGAAGTGATCAACATTATGTAAACCGGATTTAAGATTACTAAGAGGAATTCGTCATTTGAAAATGTGTGATTTGGCGATTTCTTGCAGATGGTTCCAGCTCCATGGTGTGTAATAACCAAGATCCATTATACCCAACTCAAAGTACAGTAAAACATATTAGACCAATTACCATACTTTGTTTATTAAATGAAATAAAAAGCCAGGCCAGTGTATGTATCTTTACTGGCTGAGGGACCAAAGACCAGGTAACTGGACCCCAGAAAGATTAGCGGCAGCAAATGGGGATCCATTTAATAAACAATAAACAATAAAGAACTCCTAAAGGTTACAGTGCTGGGTGAGAGTCACATTACATGTAGAACACAGTGCACTATGTAAAATATTAAATTATACATGCATATATGAAACACATTTGCTCAATCACTGCAATCAAGTGGCTAGTTTGGCTAGTGTTTTAATAAGTTAATAGGCTATAATTAATATGCACTACATTGCCGTAATCCAAATGACACACTTGGAAAAGACCTACCTGGGTATGGAGTTCCTCCATAGGTGACTATTTCATAGAGAAGAACTCCAAACGACCACACATCCGACTTGCTGGAGAACCGTCCATGGCTGATAGCTTCTGGTGCACACCATTTATAGGGAATCTTCTTGTCTTCAGATGTATAAAATGGCTCCTAAACACAGATTAGAACAGTAAGGGACCATTTACCATTGGCTTTTTTCAGAGTTTTGGCCAATCATATAACACTACCTAATAAGCAAAAATAACACTCAATGTTAAGTAGTAATATGTGCAATAGACTATGACAATATTTGCATAGCATTGGAAGTGGAAATAATGTCATCCTTTAATCTAGTTGCTACAGGAAACCTCACTCAGAAATACTGCAAGCAGCTGAATTTGAGTTGACCATCTCTATTTTCTGTCCATGTAGAGACAGTGGGTGTGTCCCATTATTTTTCACTCTACCCTCCTTTACACTCTACACTCCCCTACGACCACTCCTCCACTCCAGAAGAAGTATGTGGAGCAAAGGAGCGGAGTAAACGAGTGGAGGAAAGGAGTGAATGAGGGGGAATGAAGATCAGCTTATCAGCTTTGCCGTCCTGTATTGATGAAATAGTCCTATCTGATCATAATAAAATAGTCAAACAATGATAGATGAAATAGTCCAATTTCATCATAATAAAATAGTTAGACAATAATAGATTAAATAGTCCTATTTCATCATAATAAAATAGTTAGACAATAATAGATTAAATAGTCCTATTTCATCATAATAAAATAGTTAGACAATAATAGATGAAATTTCATCATAGGAATATTTTTGGAGTGTCGTCTACTTCAAAAATGGGACAGTGGAGGGAGGGAGTCCACAAAAGGCAGGGACTAGAGGAGGGTGGGAGTGGAGTGAAGGAGTATTTATTTTCTGAATAATGGGATGCACACAGGGGTAGCAAATACAACAGCTCCACCATACCTTTAATCAAGTTTCAATCCCTACACCCTGGCCAAATCCATTCCACAATCCCAAGGGACTGACTGTCCCCTTCCTGAATAGTTGCTTCTGTACTGGTCCCACCGTAGTTGAACAAACTTCCCAAAGTGGTCAGGATAGCAGAACCATTGGCTCTATTTTGAGTGAAAACCCATCTCTTCCTATCTCTTCTCTTACCCAAACTCTAATTCAGGTTACAGCATTTTTATGGTTTTCAGTTTTATGTTCTGTTCTCTTTTTTGGGCTCATTATAGATGGAGCACGTAGAATTTGTATTTGATTCTTGGTTAGCATAGTTGAGCGATTTGCTCTGAATAAGGGCATCTACTAAATGAATGCAATGTAATATAATTGAAAGCAGTCACACATTAAGTTCTAAATTAGAGATTTTTTTGCTTATAATTTACAATTTCCACTCTGGCTTTAATGTAGACTGTATGCATGTAAATAGACTATTAACAAAAATGTTGGGGATAAATTGAAAATATAGACTCTTGGGGATACATTTCTTGGCTCTATGACGGTTTATTCTCAAGACAAACTAATCTTAATTTTCTCCAAGGTATTTCTCTCAATTATTGTTCAAGTATTTGTAAAATATTTTTACTTTGACATGGGCTGCAAGCAAAAACATTCAGAGAGTAAAGGACAAATATTAACTAAATCTAGGCTGATGATTCTCATCTGCACCTGTGCTGCAACTGTTGATAAAACTAAGAAACAATGCCAGAGGTAAAGGAATATACTGCTATTGTTGAAACAAGATAGCAAAACAAGATAGAAGCCAACAATAACAAGTCTTTCTCTTATTTCCATTTCAGATGCAGATATACACAGCAATCCGATGTGCTTCCAATTTTACATATAATACAAGTTTAAACAATCCATATATTTCACATGCCAGAGCTCAAGTGCTTTAACCAGCATAATAATTGAAGCAAAAAAGTATGAACAACCTTAATAACTCGAGCCAGTCCAAAGTCAGCCACTTTGCAGATATAGTTCTCCCCAACCAGGACATTGCGAGCTGCCAGGTCCCTGTGAATACTGTTCTGGGACTCCAGATAGGCCATCCCATCAGCCACTTGGGCACCCATGTCAATCAGAAAGACCATATCCATGGCCCCTCCCTCTGGACCTGTAGGACACATCACAGGAGAGACTCACAACAAGCCACCAGTGTTTCATCATCCTTTCTCTCACAACATGCTCATTATCCAACAATGAATAACCCCATTTCAAATTAAAGTCATTTCAATTTCTCCCATAATGACCCTCCTGATATTCCACACTGCAATTTTCTCCTTTATCATTTTCCTTTTCACATATCAAGACTAATATTCATTGTGTCCATCATCCAATTTGTTTAGTTTGCGTTCAAAATAGCAAATAAATTAAAAGAAAGCTCAGAACTCTGTCTAAGGTGGTATGGGGTGTGAAGAGTATTGGAATAAAAAATTTACAAAGACACTGTTCACAACCCAGCAGTGTTGACAGAAAACTTACATTTTGTATGAAAACAACAGAAAGCACATTTCCTGACTGAGTACATGTTGCAATCCTTTTCATTTTATGCCTTTAAACCAAGTTTGGTTGTTTTTGCAAAAAGGTGTGGAAATGAGGATTAAGTAACCAGAGGCTGGGAAGTATGAGTGACAGGAGGAAGGAAATATTATGGGCTGGCAGTGCGGACTGACCTCGCAGGAAGTCGAGCAGGTTGCCCTTTTCCATCAACTCGGTGATGATGTAATAGGGGGGCGAAGAGCTGCAGATGGCAAAGAGCGTGATCAAGTGTTTGTGACGCAGCCTTTTCAGTATCTGAGTCTCCAACTGGAACTCTCTATGGTTCAGGGCCTCTAGACAGGACAGAAGGGCAAAGAATTCTGGGTCAGACATGGCAAACACTTCTGAATTTAGACATTTTAGTCTAGTTTAGTTGCATTTTAGTCTCAGGTTTAATAATAGGTTTATTATTTCTGATCCCTCGGGTGGGGCTGAACATAATGACACTCGGGGACAGTGAATGGAGTGATCTTAACGGAGTGATCTTTCTCTTGTGGTTTAGTTTAGCACTCGTAGTAGCAGTATCAGCCAAGATGTAAAAAACATTTTCAAATGCCAATTTGTGTCATCTTTGCTTACATACATTCATAACAACATGACTTGTCTTTTCTCTTCTGAGTTAATTGTGTAAGTCATCCATCATACCAGCACTAACCCTCCCACCAAGTACATATTTGTGATACTATCCTACATACCAGAACTGCCACACACACATATACACAGATACCTGAACTGTCTTAGATCTTGTTCAACTGGAACAGTGAACTTTTTCATTGTCTATTCATGCCTCGCTTATTCTCTGAAGAATTAACATGTTAAAACCTGGCTTCTTCTTTTTTTTACTGGCTTACTGATAGCCTTGGTTTGCCTGACCAAATATACTGTATGCCGTCACAAACAATATAAACAATAGTGTCCTTAAATAACAGAAAGGAGGAAATGACACAAGATTAAAGTTATACATAGAAAATATGTATCTAAATATCTAATATCTAAATAACTGGCATGGTGGACAAGGGCTGACTTAAGTACTGTAACTTGAGTTCCAGAAAAGTCCTTAAAACAAGGAAAATCATCCTCTGTGAGGCCCCCTAATTTCATAAATTTTTAGTTGAGTTTTTACTTTGCCTGATGTGAATGTATGTCAATGGAAAGTGCTTTATACATAGCAACTTATTTTTCCATGAGTCAATACCTTCCATGATTCACCAGTGCATGCTGGCTCATAATTTATGAACTACCACCTGTGTAGCTGCTATTCCTCCATCTGATGGTACATCTTATGTCTTGAAGCATTTCTGACTAGTACAGTATGGTGACAAATAAAGGAGATAAACTGTCCTCTTGAACTGTTACACGCAAAACAATACCCCATTCCCATAGTAGTAAATCCTGAAGTGCAGGGTGTTTAGATGCAGTGAACATGCCATGCCAACTATGCTGGTGAACATGAAAATTCCATTCATCCAATGACTGTTCCAATACCTCTTCCTCATTTCCACACTTCCTACATTCTACTACTTCACAGGAGAAATGAGAAGTAGAGGAACAGGGAAAAGGGGGAAAGGACTCGGTGCTCGATGGTCAAAGAACACCAAAAAAAACAAAAAACAAATGAAGCTAGCCTCACTGTCATCACGTATAAACACTACATCCCCTGATACTGGAGATTGTAAGAGGCCACATTTCCCCCCATAGCATCTTTGTGCTTCTGCCCTCTGTGCTCCTCTGCCTATTCTGCTTGAGGTTGAACAGGATAGTAGCACTTTCACAGTAACACACTTTGCCTACCGTTATTTTTCAAGACTTTTATGGCAACGTTGATTTGGTCTTTCCACTTCCCTCTGTACACATCAGCAAAGTAGCCACTGCCCAGCTGATCCCCAAAGGTGAACTCCTCTTTGGGGAGCTCCCACTCATCCACTGTAGAGTGGGACAGGTCTTGAGGTTTTGGTTCGTTCTGCAAGAACAAAATATTACACCATTCGGCCAGGTATTCAAAACCACAGTGTTGCTCCTTACTGATGCTTGACAACACTGGTGTCACAAATTCAGTTTGGTAATGGTGATTAGGCCTCTAAGAATGCAAATGGTCACCTGATTATTAAAACAGACACCTGTGGTAAGGTTTTTCCAAGCTCATGGATGCTGCTAGCCTAACTGAAACAAGACTCTATCACAATGGTGATACCTACCAAGCTACTCAATTGCACCTCTCCCTATCCCCCATGGGTCGAATGCAGTGCTCCCTTTGACCATGACTCACCCTTCTACAAGCGCTGTTGAGCCTCTCCACGGAGATCGACAAGGGGGAAGTCATGAAGTGGTCTACCAAGTCCATCAGACTGGCAAATGTTGCACTTTCGTTCACATTGAAGAGCTCCTCATTCTGATGGATTTTGAAGTGTTTCACTTTATTGTCCACCTTAACTGTGTAGGGAGGAGCACCAGAGAAGTTGGGTCACAGTGAAAGTCCTCATTTCCTAAAGGATTTGCATGTTGCACTGAAGAAAGGAGAACCTTTAATGGCAATCTTAGGACTTTCCAAAAAAGGAAGAACGATTATGTAAACATGTAATGTTCTATATTAGTTCACAAAGACTCTCCTTACTTTCATTGAGAAATGAGGAATAGAAAGCTTTATAGAAGAAGGTTGATAGAATAAATTTATCCAACTACAGAAGCACAAACAACCCTCACTGGACAGACAGTATCAACTGAGGGGAAAAAAAGAGGAGAACTATGAATGTTTGGATACAAGTACAAGTCATTCATCAAATGCCAAATGTCTGATGTGGTACATATGAGTGGGAAGGATAGTGAGTTGGGTCTCATTCTTGATACGGTCTTGCCTTTAAACATCAAAACCTATTGAAGACAGTGTGACATTCACTAAACATATAAACCCTGTTTCAACTTCATCATTTAACCACTGCAGGCTATACATGTTGCAGGACATTTCCTTATGCAGAAAATGACAGACCTGTTATCTAAAAAAGAGGTCTGCAGGTAGAGTGTGTTGACAGAAGAAACCCACAGTACAGGAGAAAGTGTGAAATTCACCAGTACAAAGACAACAACAACATGCATATGTAAGAAACATCTTGCTCTGTATCTTAGAACAGGCCAGGTAACCATTGGATTTTATCCAATCTGCATCTTTAATAAATCCTGCCAGCTTTTGCCAGGGTGACACCTGACATTCCTAGCACACCTCAGCTTACTTTATTTATAAGTAAAAGAATGGACAACTTCCTGGTAACATGTATACAAATTGGCGGGAAATGACAACATACATACCTGATAACACATATCCAACATCATCTTTCTCACTCAGCCGTACAAGGAATGCTCCTTCACCATTCTCTGGAGCCATGAGATGACCTGAGGCTTCAATCCTATTCATTTCCCCAAAGTACCACCTAGAAGCCATTCAAGAAGCATAGAAAAACAGTCAGCTCCAGAATTACTGGCATCCTTCCTGAAAATGAGCAAAAATAGGCTCAAATATATGGATGAGCCATATACCTTTATTTTAACACAATAATTTATTAAAACAAACATTTAATTGGCTAGTACAATTTTGTCTGCAAAACAGTTTGTTTTTGTTGGCACCCCTGCAATTAATATTTGGTGAAGCACTGAGCCTCTTCCTGTAATGTCTGACCACTCCACCATGCATACAATTTCATGCTCCTTGGTATTCTTAGTTTTGCACTTGTAGACTGCCCTCTTCTGACCACATGTTTTTAATTGGATTCAAGCCCAGATTGAGATGGCAATTGCCAAACATTGATTTTGTGTTCCAACAACCAATTCTGTGTTGATTCTGATGTGTATTTAGAGTAAATGTCTTGTTAAAAGTTTAATCTATGGCCAAAACACAACCTCCTGGCAGAGGCCATCTATCTTAATAAGAGCCCCTGGACCACTCGCAGCAAAACTGTCCCAAAACATCAATGATTCGCCATCATATTTTACTGAGGATATCAGGTGCTTTCCCTTATAGGTAGTCATCTTTTGTTATCAAACATGCTGATGGTGTGCAAAGTTAAGCTGAAGACTTAAATTATGTTTGGCAAATAATGTTTCCCAACCCATGCAACCCTTCCAAAGAGCTTTTCCACATGGTACCATCAAACAGTTGGTATTGAAGCTTCACAACCCCAAGATTCCACTGCACTGTGCAGTTCTGAAACTGAAAGTTATTTGACTCCCTTGCCATCTTCCTCACCATTTGTAGGGGCAATATGCATGTTCTCTTCCTGTAGGATAGCATCATATTCCTGTGATTAGCAATATTTTCAACAGTGAATTTAAAAAAATATCCGCTACCTGATTCATGTAGGTAAACAACCATCTATCTCTTCTAAGTTGAGAGCTGTTTGGTCTATCCCATGGTGATCAATGAAAAAGGGAAGTTACATGTGTGAAACCTGTGTGGAGACTGAGATACATTTTTAAAAAATAAAATTTTATCATAGACACCACTCTGGTTTTATTTGAAACAATTCTTTAGGAATGTCCAACCCCATTTTGACCCCTGAGTTTTTGAGAAAAATATTATACTACTCCATATAATTTGAGTGACATTTATTCCTCCAAATGTTTGAGCAGACATTTTTTATAATGATGTGAATTGTTTATTTGACACAATTCTTTTTAATCATCTTCATGAAGGGTGCCAGTAATTCTAGAATTTACTATATTTAAGTTGGTAGCTCCAAGCAAATGTTCACACTGCTTATTCTGCTTGCCTAACAGCAAATCATTCCAAAAGCAATTTCTTTCGACCTGTTTTTTTTTATCAGGTTTAAAACTATGAGTAGGGGGTGCTGTTCTGATATGAAGCCTAATCTAACACAGAAAATGACAACTGTAACGAATACGTCGACAAAGAACTGCGCAATAAATATCAAGCTAGCCACATGCCTTGCAACCCCTAAAAGCAGAAGACATTCGCTTTTGCGTCCTCATTAGTCACCCGACCTGAGCGGAACACGTCTTAACACTTTAATTTGTATTGTATGTCAACATGCAAGCAATGCAACACTCTATAGAGAACCGTGTTCAGTGGATCATTTGGTGAATGAAATAGTTTTAAATGTACATCTTTTCTTTGAAAAAATACTTACGGCATGGCATCCGTAGATTCTCTTCTCGCCAAATAATTGTACGGAACTATGCCGGTTGCTAATATGCGGCCATTTCGGTCCACTTTCCTGGCAGTCCACCAGTCTCCAGACCGGTCAGTAATGTTAAAAAGGTCTCCTTCTTGAAACGACAATTCTCGATCTGCCCTTGCTTCGAATGCCCACATTGCCGTGTAAATAGCGCTCTCCGCGGGCTTTGGGGGGTGCAGTGCGTACCGGACATTGGACGGCACTTCAATCCCCTCGTTCCTTTTACTGGATCCTCGAACCGCACTGCTATCATTGTCATCACGATTTTGAACGCCATCGTGCTTTGAGCTCCCAAAAAGCCTTTCACAAAGCGTCCTCAAACAAGGGCATGTATTTTTCGAAGTCTCACCCATAGGACATAACTTGAAGTTCGAAGACACTTCGCTTCGGGAGTTGTCAGTGTGGTGATTTACCCGTTTCACAGCTGAATACTAAGACAGGATCCTAGAGCGAAGCCTCACGAAAGCGGTTCACGTATCTGAGAACTAGCTTCCTTATTTTCACCACGCCTAACTCGTTTTAAACGTTTCGGAATGCAGTGGCACAAAGTATTTTGAAAATCTGTCGCACACAGACACGCACACAGACACACACACATACAGCCGTTAAAAATATAAGGAGACCGGGTCACATACCAACACGGGGCATGTTGAAAAATGGGGATTTAGTATAGTTGCATTTGCGCAAGAATTAAGGGTTTGTTTTCACTTATGTATTATACCAACCCGATTCTCGTGTGTGATGACTGGGCGATTTGAAAACTTCATCAACAGTTCTTAACAAATGAGTGTTTTAGCGTGTTTTAGTAGGTTTTTTTCACCAGTGTTTTTCAATTAACTGATGACTTGTGAACGCCACAGATATTTAAATCACCGTCTTGTGGGTTCTAAAGCAGTTTAGTTTTGGCACATTTCACTAGCAAGCAGAAACTGTGAGCCATGCAGAAGTACAACTAGCACAGCTGGGGCATGTTGGAATGCTGTGTTCCAAAATGTCCCCGCCCTAGAATAAATGCATCAGCCACAATATCATTTAATGTAAACTTGTTTTATTCCATGTGCACCATGTGCTTATTCAGTCCTATTTAGCACTCACTCTTATCCATTTCTTTCCCTGCATTCATTGCATATAAAATTTTTCCATAGTATAGACAAATTATAGACCATTTCTAATTTTCTTCAATTATCAAATGAAAAATGTAAACGGTAAAAATTGTTGGATTCACCAACCTTTGACTTTATTAAAACAAAACATTTTCCAGTCCGTTTTCCGACATTTCGGACGCCGTTTAAACTTGCCCCATAGTCGGGACATGCTGGAAGAGTTTCAATCCTGCTACTTTCGACTGAACTGTAATCACCAGGAATGTCCTATAACTCTACCAATCATCACAGCAAAGACATGCATCTTCTTTCTGCATTCAAAATATTTGCTCTAATATGTGTATATATTTTAGGCAAAAACCTAAAAGTGTGGTTGTCCCGAGGCCTCCCCTACAATTTAATAACAGCACTGACACCTTTACTTAAAAATAACTTTATTCTGATAAAGTACATCATTATGCAAGCCACATCTTTATAAGCGACGATTAAATTTATTTCCAGGACAATTTCTTAAGTATATTTTATATAACAATTTTGCAACAATATAGATGCAAGAATACAAAGGGGAAATAAAATCAAAATCCTCTTGTCAGAACAATGGCTCAGATCACACAAATTAGGTTTCTATGTGTCGGTTTTTGTCTTAAAGCACTACCATTTGACAGCAACTCGTCATTGCGGTCCCGTAATTGCACTCTTCTCCATTCTGCTAGAATTTGTTGTACAGTGCACTTTCAGGAAGTCTAGTATGTGTAAACATTGGCACTCTCTGATGAATGACATTTCCACCCTGTGACACGGGGTGGACTAAACCTGAGGGACAGTAACAGTGGAACAACCTCTGCTCCACTCATTCACACTTGATCTCTGAGCTCACAGTCAACATCTGAAGATCATTATTGCACATATCCTCATTAAAAATACAATTGTAAGCTGTCTTTGGCGGCAAAAAATAAAATTTGAATCCAAAGTAGAACAGTCCTGGTGTGTTTGTGTGCATCAGTGCAGTCAGTCCTCTTCCCTTGCGCTACACCTCAATGGTCTTGAAGTAGATCCTGGCATAGATGTTGTCCAGCTGGCTGTGCAGGGAGTGGAAGGAGGGTCGCTTGGCACTGTCTGCATGCCAGCACTCCATCATGATGTGGTAGATATTCGAAGGGCACCTACCCGGGCAGGGTAGCCTGTACCCCGAAGCAAGGATATCCAACACCTCCTTGTTACTCTTACCTGTCAAACAGAAACCTGTCAACAGTACTTAAACACTACCAGACCATTTGGGAGCTCCTGTGTAGCATCTGAGAAGTATGGTGTACAGAATGGTTAGGTCACTTGACTCAGGACTTGAAGTAATGGCTGTGGGGACTAATCATATGTGTATACACTGCTTGTGTACCGAAAGGTTAATTGCTGAAATAAACAAGAAACAACACATGAAGCTGTAAAGGGAAGGGGGTACATCTGCGTCACTGTGAATAAGTACTTTATATAAGGTAAACAATTTAAACAAAAGTTCACTGAATCACTAATGGCTCTGTAATGACTTGCTTGTAGGCACTTTCAAAACAAAACACATACATACCATCATATGGCATCTTTCCTCGCGACATCATCTCGTAAAGCAGCACCCCGAAGGACCAGACATCAGATTTAACGGAAAAGCGCTGGTGTAGGGCCGCCTCAGGGGCCGTCCACCTCACAGGGATTTTAGTGTTCCTGCTGGCTGTGTAAACGCTGTCCTACAGCACAGGGAGGAAACTCATCACCCCCACAAACCGTACCTCAACCACCACGGTCACATTACATTACATTATTGGCATTTGGCAGACGCTCTTATCCAGAGCGACATACAGTTGATTAGACTAAGCAGGAGACAATCCTCCCCTGGAGCAATGCAGGGTTGAGGGCCTTGCTCAAGGGCCCAACGGCTGTGCGGATCTTATTGTGGCTACACTGGGATTAGAACCACCGACCTTACGTGTCCCAGTCATTTACCTTAACCACTACGCTACAGGCCACCCCTACACCTTACATGTGCAGTGCTGTAAAAATGTACATTTCCTCCATTATTCAACCATTCATCACCCTTTCATGAATGGAATGAAATAGTAATATTCACAGTAATATACAATAATAGGCAAAATTAGGAAATAAATACTTTTTCACTGTACTGTATATGGTTAAGTATGGATTTTGGATTCCAAGATTACCTTTATAATGCGAGCAAGCCCAAAATCGGCTACTTTGCAAACCAAGTCATCGCCGACTAGGATGTTGCGGGCAGCGAGATCCCGGTGGACGATGCTGCGGTCCTCCAGATAGGCCATGCCCTCGGCCACCTGGCTGGCCATGTAGATCAGGTGGGCCGAGGTCAGCACATGTCCCTCTGGGGCTGGAAACAGAAAATACACATTCTCCTAGAATGAAATATTTCAAATATTTTTATATTTTCATGTGAATATCATATGAAAGGTCAAATATACCACCTTTTGTGTATATGTTTTGTGTACATGCCTCATTTTTATTATTATTATTTGTATTTAAACCTTTATTTAACCAGGTTAGGTGAAACAATAGTGGGTCTGTACAAAATAATTTATAATATGACGCGCATAAAGCTAGTTTAGTTTAGCTTAGTTAATAAGATCCCCATTAGCTGTTACACTAGGCAACAGATACGCTTCCTGGGGTCTACGTTCCACAATTTTGGTCTCCACTGATTGTTACAAAATTGAAGGAGCAACTTGCATATTGTCAAAAATATTGGTCATTTCAAAAAGACTTACAGCCCAAGTAGGACTTAAGGCTGCCCTTGGTCATGAGCTCAGTGATGATGAAGACAGGATCTCCCCTGGAGCACAGGGCCAGCAGCTGGATGAGTTTCGGGTGGTGGAGGCTCTTCAGAGCCTGGACCTCCTTCACAAACTCGTCTTGTTTGGTGTCCTCTGTGGTGGCGGAGACAGAGGTCACACATCATCACCTGCCAGACATTGCTTCTATACTCCATATTACACCATGATTCATCTGCTGCACACTTTGGGCTCCGGTTTGTATATGAATGAGGATCCTAACACAGACTTCCAAACATGGGGGGATCTTTTCATACCAAAGATTTGGCCGCAATAAGAGAGAGAGCAGGAAAAGCAAAAGGGCTTATGTCACACTGGAATGCACTGCCATTGCCATGTTTGCAGTGATGAGATGAGAAGAAATCTGAAGTATGTGCAATCAAAATTTGGAAACAGGAACAAGTTGAGTTCCTGAAACTCCTGGCAGCTATTCACTGTGAGCTAGCATACAGTCACAGCTGAGAAGGTGTGTTTCACAACAACATGATGGCACACTGCCCAGTGATTTAGAGGCATGACATATTTTTACTCACTCTGGTAAAGGTATTTCCCGTAGATATTATTGTATTTTACTTTGAAATGCATAACATTTGCAATATTGTCAGTCTGCACTGCATTGGCAGTAAAGCCAAATTCCAATCTTTGAGTCGCCAACATCTTTCCTCTAGTCTATTCTATGTTATGTATTCTATTTCTCCATTTCTGTATTCTATTGTATTTCCTGGAAAGTCTGATGTACTACTGTTGCCTTGACTAGTATCTGTGCCACTATGGAAATTGAATATACCACAACATATTGTACATCAGAGATGGGGACTCGAGTCGCACATACACGGACTCCAGACTCGACTCGGACTCGTCCAAAAATGACTTGAGACTCGACTCGGACTCGTCCAAAAATGACTTGAGACTCGACTTGGACTCGTCCAAAAATGACTTGAGACTCAACTTGGACTCATCAATAAGGACTCATCAGCAATATGGCCAAATGGCATCGTGAAAATTACGAAGTGAATAATGTCACAGCCAATTAAAATTATTTATATTGAAGATATTCCTTAGTTAAAACACACCCAACGTCATTTTACGTGCCACACCGTGCGTTTAGTTGCAACCATAGCAACACCCTACGCTGAGATTAGCTACAGTTCCGCATGTTGTGGCCTTTGAGTTAAAATAATTCAGGCTCATCGAGCCAAACAAAATTATTGCAATTAGCAAAATGGGGAGAATTAAATTTAAAAATCTGACCTATTTCACACCCGACCAAAAAATGACAAAAGTATGCTAATGAAAAAATACATTGGATACATTGGTTGTTAGATGCATTGTAACGAATAGAAAGACAGTATTTTCAAATGTAATGTGTGTATTTAATTTTGAAATGCTAATACTTTGAAAGTTAAGTTGAGACATTGTGAACAGGTGATTTGGTTCAATGATCAAATAATTTTGATTATCCGTTTTGAGTTTTGTGTCTACAGTTTTGAAAAATGACGTCAAGGTTCTGAAATTAGTGTCAACGTGATTGTAAAAACTGTAATAAACCAATACTGCAATGTGATTCAAATTTCAACACTTTGTAACTTCATCTACAATGATGAAGTTCTAATTATAATTATAATTACTGAGTTGCAGATACAGATTAAGCCTAGACTAAATTTAATTGGAGATCACACAGAGTTCTTAAAAATAGAATGGATATTTATTTTTTATAACATCTTATTTATTGATATATCAATTACCTACCACACCAGACCTAAGGTTTTGGCAAGCCTTTCTCCAGCCATCTTGGCTCAGGCATGGTAGTTCATTGATATATGAATAAATAAATGAAATAACCACTACCTTTTTGTCTGCCCCTGATAATATTGCTTCTTCAGTTGTCTCACACTTGATGTCATATACAAAATATGTCTTCTACACTTTAGGCTGCACCATACTGGAGACTTGAGAATTGACTCGGACTCTAGCTCAGGGACCTGAGACTTGACTTGGACTCTAGTTCAGAGACTTGAGACTTAACTTGGACTTGCATTTGATGACTTGTGTTCATACAGTGAATAAATAAATAAATAAATAAATAAATAAATAAATAAATAAATAAATAAATAAATAAAAAATACAGTACATATTTTTCTTTCACAACAGGGCAGTATATTGCAATATCTAACAGTAGCTATAATATTGAATATGCCACATTGTTACATCTTGATAATATATTTAAACTGAATATATCTTCAGTATAGTCAGTTCAATATTTCTGGAAGTGGAATAACCAATACATGATTGTTTACTGAGGCTTTTACAGTACTGTAGGCAAGGCAACACACCCGGCTCTACACTTGCCTATGCAACACATTGAGGATACAGTGTGTGAATTTGCAGCTGAAGTACTACAGTCTCACGTTAAGTGAAAATAGAGTATTTGTATCTGCGCAGGCTAAGACAAGTGGTTATGAAATTGGGGAAGTCACTTATGCTCATAACCTCATCTCTCTTTGCTGGTGAGAGAAGTCAGTGTGAGCGGCCATTAGCTCGCAGAGCAGCAGTATGTGCTGATAGCATGTGGCATTCTAGACCATACAGAACACGCAGGACTTTAGTGCGTGTTTCTGGTCATTGTGCTTTTGTTTTTGTAAGAATACAAAGTCAGTATTAAACTGTTTATTGTTCCATGTTTATTTTCCTTCTCTCATCTAAACCAATTCACTGTACTTGGAATGCAACCTCTCAGTATGTTTTCATACTATAGTCATATTCATTATTCTGTATAATCTTAATTAAATTGGTATATAAAAAAGCAGAAAAGCAGTATAAGCATAATGGTGGGATTGCCCGCAATATATTTTTAATCTTGGCAAAAAGTCTTAATAAAAATTGCATTCTTTCACTTCTTGTTTTCTCAGAATAACAGTAATCTTGGAACAGGCACACCCTTTTGGTACACACACTTCTGAGACTGTGGCTGCCAAATTTCCACATTAATGTAACCGTGAAATGCAGGTAGTGACTCTGGGCCACAGATAATTATTGTGCAATGCAGGCTGTCATACTGAACAGCAAGGTAGGCAGCTAATAGGTCAGCTAGCATTAAATGACAAACCCAATCCAAATACTCCAGCAGAGCAGATATGTGCCTTTTTATAAGGCTTGAGGAAGCATTGCTAAAATAGCATGTGGATTACAGTCAGGGCCACACAGAGACCTTTTACTACTCAAAGGAAGAAAAGGGCACACCAACTGTTTATGACACCAAGTTATTGTATAGAATATATTAGATGAATGAATGCAACAGCAACTATAATAATGCAAAAACAGGTACATGCCTGTATATTTTACATTAGAAGGAAACTGGATCTGTAGTAGCCGTCAGTGACCACATGGAGTGATCCACTCCTGCTACAATGCTCGCCATGCCAATGTATAGAACGCACCTTGCTTCAGCATCTTTACAGCCACTTTTAGATTTTTGGTGATCCATAGGGCTTCCCACACCTCTCCAGACTGCCCCTCTCCCAGCTTCTTCTGCAAGGAGAACTCCTCCTTTGGCCTCTCCCAAGGCTCCATGTCAAACAGCTCTCTCTGCACAAATCAGCAGAACAGTACAATAAGTTTACGCTACCTTCAAGGATTCTTAAAACACTGTGTTTCCCATTGGAATCGCATTAAGATACATATTTATTATTTATGTACAACAGCATACTTTAAGTAAACACATTTCCCCAATATTTTCTCTGAGAATCTGCAATGTACGCCCATGAAAACTAAACCAGAAAGGATCGGAGAAGGAGCAGGTGGAGGACAAGGACAGCTTATCAGGTTCAATCTTCTGATTTATGTTTCAGAAATGAAAAGCGTCCATGTAAGCTGGTAATGTAAGCCAGGGAATGGCTTCCTCCACCATTCACATTACTGTCAGTCATTGGAGGCTCCATTCTGGCCAAATGTTTGAGAATGAGCCAGTACCGTCAATATGCACATGCTGTAGCTGGGTCATTTAGAGGGTGGACGGACATATCTTATCAACCTGTCTGCAAATAAATTATTTTAGACTTGGGGGAGAAATGTCAAGTTATTTCCAAAACACTGTTGAGAAATAAGGGAGCACAGAACATACCTAATACCATTCAGTGTTTGTTTTTTAAAAGTTTTGTTTAATTTTGACTAGACAGACAGGCAAGTTAACCAGATTAATACTAGCAACAAATAGCAGAATATCAAGGACATTTTGAAATAGTTTGGTTGCTGCCTTCACATGATTGGTCACTGGCGAGTATACACTCAAATTAATCTTTCAGTGTATATCAAATGGAAAAGAATGGTCATTATTTTTTAATTTGCTGTCAATATAATTCCACAAATCTGCTTGATACGTCCAATGGTGAAAATGGGCAGTCATTTAATTTAATACAGACAGCAGTTAAGGGGAGAGTTGAGTAATGAAATGGAGAAGCTAGTGGACCACTGATATGGTTCCTGAGCTAAATGGCTACAGGGAAGCTACAACTACAGTAGGCTTTGTGGACTGAAATTGCTTTCAGCCAAGTTGGAAAATGCATATCGCAAGTAATTTGGCAGCAAAATATGGACAGCCTGTCTAGCACATTCAACAGCAGATCGAGTGAATAGATAAATAATATGTCATAATTTATCACAGTTGTGGAATTTAAGTACAGGACTCTTAATTAGTGGTTATAGTGAAAGAATTGGGTAAGGATGTGTCAGACAGTTTGAAGAGCAGAGAGTGAGCCAGTTGTCCATGCAGATTTATATTGTGTAGAACTTATCTTCATTTGTTCAATTGTGCAGGATATGTTCATTATCATGACATATTCAACAAACTATACAGTCAGTTACAGTATATTTTCAAACAAGGCCATCAACCGGGTACCTGAAAAAAACTATTTGTGTAAATGGTCCCAAAAAATAATAGTGTGTCATTCTTACCCTTTTACTCTGCCTACCCTCAATTGTGGAAAGCACAGAACATGTAAGTATAAATATTATATGTTCACAAATATTATTCTGCATATTATATTAAGAACAGTACGCTTTGCAACTCATTATATTCATTATAATTGTGCATACATGTGTGAGACTGAGATAAATGAGAGAGATAAATGTGTGCGTGCAAGTGTGTGCGATTTTTTAAGAGATTATTGTTGAAAAGTCAAAGTGAGCTGAATTCAAACTGCAAGTTTATTCTTTACATTTGAACTCCCAAGTGAACCCACAATTATCGAAAAGTGCAATAGGCTACTACAGAAATCATTGGAAAACCTTCACTGATATTTTTTAGTGATTAATAATAATTAATGTCATCACATTGAAGGAATAAAAAAACAAGGACAAGCACAAGAACATAATATAAAACGTAACAGTGCCTAAATTCAATATATAAGTGTATTTTTAACAAAACTCTTCAAATGTAATCTTCTCCGTTGGCTGCAATGGTAGTTCCTGTACCACTGAGCTGGCAAATTTTGCCATTGAAATATGAAGGCTACAAAAATACTAGTTAATTCTAGACAACTTATCAAATGTTTTGAGACCTGTAACACACTGAGCTTCTCCGATTATCTATTAAATCTACAGTATATTTCAAGTGCATGAGTTAAAGATTCGAACATATTTGGACCAAGAGTTGAAATCAATACATAATAACTATTAAAATCACGAACATACAGCTATTTGAAATCATGTCCTTCAAAAATACTAGTTAATTCTAGACAACTTAAAGCTATCACTTATCAAATGTTTTGAGACCTGTAATACACTTGGTCTGAGCTTCTCTGGTTATCTATTAAATCTACAGTATATTTCAAGCGCATAAGTTAAAGATTGGAACATAATTGGACCAAGTGTTGAAATCAATACATAACTATTAAAATCACGAACATACATCTATTTGAAATCATGTCCTTCAAAAATCAAAAGATATATTGAAAAATGTTTATGAATGTAATAAGCCGGCTATGCTATCCCTGCAGACAGCAGTGCATAATTCACTGTTGCGCATTGCCTTTTTCTCATTCAGCTTCAGTGTCTCCCCTGTAAAGGAAGAGAAAAGAAAATGGCAGATCATGACTGGCCAGGGACACACAGCATGATTACTGTCATCAGTAATAATCAGTGTTCCTGCGCCGGCCCTGATAATACAAAAACTAATCCGTGCCACTGCGCCGGCCCTGAACACCAACTGGACCTCCCTCTGAAATGGTGCCTTGTGAGTTCTGAGTAGGACTGTTACTCTGGAAGATTTTACTAAAAGCATTCTTCGGCTTCATCTGATTATTTCTTTTTGATTTCTTTTTTTATTCCAAAAGGAGCAGTTTCTTAGTGACGGTTCTGTGCAATCACTGAGAGGCAATACTCCTGTAAATCCAGGTTGTGGTTCATTTCAAAATGCCTCAGGGTTTGAAAAGGCATCATATGCACAGCATTATTCTCTGTCTTTTCATGTTGTATATGAGCTGGCCTGAGACCGTTTTTAGACGATGTAATTTATGGGAAAAGAACGGTGCTGGATTTATGGTGGGAAGGACAGGGCGAGTGCCTGGGAGACAGTGTGGGTTGTAACTGGACGTACCGGTTGTGTACATGGCTGTCCCAGGGGTACCCCAAGGCTCTTGAAATGGGTCTGGTAGTGCCGCACCAGTTCCTCCAGGGTGCCAAATGACACCTTATCAGACACAAAGTAGGCCCCAATGGATGAGCGATGGACTCGGAAATGGAAAACTTTGCCTTCATTCCGGACTGTAAAACAAAAGGCAGATATCTTTGTAAGACAGCAATAATTCTGAATTCTGTACTCCCTCCCTGTCTCTTATCCGCTGAAAGATCCTCCCCTATTGAATTATCTTCAAAGTAATATTATATCCCAAATCAGAAAGGCCACTTCAGGCCAGTGAGGACAGTTGTAAAACCTTTCATTTATTTCATGAGAACCAAGTCATAATGTCATAATGGTCACAGCATTCTAGGCTGGCTCTAATTTGAGACATTCAAGGTGTAACAACTGATCCTGCTCACCCCTATCTGCTTGTTATAAAGACAGCAGCTGAATGTAGAATTTGCATTATAGGTTAATAAAAATGGACACACTTTTGCACAGCTTAGCAAATTCAGTGTCAGAACCTAGTTTGACTGAGCAGTGAATCTAGGACCGTGAAGATTCTCAGATTAATAATTAAAGCTTTGTAATTGCAGTGCATCCTCAAGGAAATGTAGAATATGTATCATAAATAGGACAAAAATGTGCAAAATGTATTGTCACTTTCGTATGCTGTAATATATTTTTAAATATATTACGTTCAAAAAATATTTCCAAAGTATTGCACAATACTGTAACATTCCTGTTTTGTGACTGAGCTGGCTATGAAGCACCTCTTCTTTTGAGATGTGACTCTGCACCACACTCTGGAGTGACAGTACTGTACGCATTGCCCAATGTAGCACCTGAAAACTTCAAAGCTTCAAAGCTTCAAATTAAACACTGCTATGCCAAGCCTTGCCAAGACATCCTCAAATAAATAACTGATACTACTATGCCTCCTAGTGGCCTATCCATGTCAAATTGCAGAATGGGGGAATGTATCTTTAATTGGGGAAGAAATAATGTGATAAAAAATAAAATAATGTTCACATTATTGCATGTCCAAAGACATGCAGGTTAGGCTGATTGGAGAGTCTAAATTGCCCATAGGTATGAGTGTGTTAGTGAATGGTGTGTGTGCCCTGTGATGGACCGGCGACCTGTCCAGGGTGTATTCCTGCCTTTCGCCCAATGTATGCTGGGATAGGCTCCAGCCCCCCTGCGACCCTGTTCGGGATGGGCGGGTTCAGATGATGGATGGATGGATATTTATATAAGTTATATTATATGTATATGTGTGATAAATTATATTAACCTTCAACATCAAAGATTGGGAAATTGCTTTTCTGAATGTATTTTGGCCAAAAATAATCCAAGAGAAAGGGAAACTCAGTGAGGAATCCTCATGGGAGACAGACAGCAGGTGAAGAAGAGGAGACTGGCCTGAGATGGTGTACTCGTCACTGTGGCTCTCGCTGATCCGCACTAGGAAAGAGCCGCTGGTGTTCTGCTGAGCCAGAAGGAGCTTCTCCGCACTCTGTCTGTTGATGTTCCCATAGTACCACCTTGAAGCAAGACCGAGGCGTACAATTACACATAAATCCATCAAATCCCATGCTTGTGTCAGGTCCTCAGAGATAGATAATCTCGGAAAAATAGTGAATGAGTACAGCCACAGATTCAATCCCAACTATTAGCACCTGAAATACAGAGGGGTGGTGGCATTGAGGTCTAGTAACAGCCAATTTACTACAATGACAGGTACACCTCAACAATGAATTCTATACATAAACATAAGCCCACAAAAATTCCAACGAGGAGTACCCTTCCTACAACATACAAACTTTTGTTCATTAGTCAAGGTGATTAACCATATCAAGCGCATCTGAATGGCTGTAGGCTATGCATGCACGCACGCACACACTAGAAGACCATAGGAAAGCTGTGAAATGAATAGGCGTACACCAAATATAGCCTGCAAAAATATAATATTTTATTAGTTTATTATAATGAATGACACACTAGTCCTATATATGTAGCACTTTGTAAACAAAGTGACTCCATCTTTTTTGTGTATGCCAGGAAAGACACGCCTCATAGGCTATCCCTTTTATTCAGGGCAGGAGAAGAAACCGGATTGCTTTCTGAAAGCTAGCGCGAAATTATTTGGCAGAGTTCCACGAAATTCAAGTTTCACTGAAACTCTCAGGTGCGGGTGCAGCTACTAGGCCTATTCTTAGACAAATTCATACTTGTTCGCCATTCAGTCAAGGATCAGGCTACCATGTAGTCTAATTAAATAGCTTGGCGAAACTTAACATGTAACACAAACCGAGGCTGTTTTTACAGAATTAAACTATTAAATTAACGCCAATACGGGAAATTTGATATGGGAGATAGCGCCTTGTCAGGACCCCGACAGCCTTTGTCTGCAAAATGCTAACATTACACGCAGAGCAAGTGGTAGCTCCTACGAATTTTATGAAGTCAGTAAGAAAACGAAACAATTAATAGGTCTCTGTCTAAATAATCACGACTATTTTAGGCACCCATAGCCTAAATTACATAAAAGCAACCGTTTCCTAGTCACATGCACTACTACACCCAAATAGTGATCTCAATCAATAACTTTAATATTGCTGCCTTATAGTGTAAATAAAAGTGGCAGTCAAAAATATAATTTGGGAAATTATTTGCTTGACTGACTATTTCATCCGCATGTAATCTTCTGCCTTTAGGTTGCGCTTAATTCCTACAGCATTGAACTGCAGGTGGTTCTTACTGAATGATAAGTATCTTCACTGTTTCCCAACACATGGGTAGCCTATAATAATCCTGAAGACAAGTTATGTTGTATTAACTTCAGGAATATTGTGGATTGCTGTCGCGGTTTATTCATAACAACAAAGTTAATAAACACTTTAAAATAAGTAAAACAGTTGGCCAACCACAATCGTTTTATACTTACCGTGGAATCTAAACTAACTCGCAAATAAATTATAGGCTAGCCTAGTCTACCAGGCAAGAGTGTGCACTGCAACAGAACAAGTAGCCTACTCACTTGTGATTTGCAAATTCATCTCGTAGTAATGCCACGTAATTAGCGGGGACCAAACCAGACTCCAGAGAACCAGTCAGTTTTTTGGCAAGTACGTAATCTCCTCGTTTTTCAATAACGGATAATTTGTCACCCTCTTTCACAGTTAGCTCCTCTTCGCTTCGAGCTTCAAAATCGAACAGAGCCGCGTACAGTTGTGTCGGCTTCTTCTTCGGAGATGGAATTCGGATATCACCTGAAATTGTGCGAATTTCTGATGGTCGTGTAATATTCGGGTAGTGGAATTCAGGCCAAATACAGTTCCATAATCTACTCAAGCACGGCATGCATGTCCGACAGCAGTGCTCCATCCCAAGATTATTTATTTGCCTCACATGAGCAACACAGGGAATCCAGAATATTGTTTTACGCAGGGCAAGGCAAGCCGAAGCGTAGCCTAAACCGCAAAAGTAGCCGGTCTTCGATTCTACACAAATCCACGAAACATCTCAGATGTAGGCTACCTGTTTTTTCGCATAGATAACGCAGTGGCTACGTTTACTAAAACAGTGGTGTTGACAATCAGGTGAAACCGGTTCTGTGTTGAGATGGATCATGGATACAAAACTGTGAGGGCTGCAGGAATGCGGAAACGACATTTTGTTCGGGCACAAGTCTGATAGAGAGCAGAACAAAAGTAAATGCTTTGGCGATACATTGTCTCATTTTTCATTAAGATCTGACGCATTGCTAATGCAGTTATTAACAGAGCTACTGGCTTCGTAAAGCAGCAGACTACCTGCAATTTTCCCACGCTGTATAGCATAACATAGGCTAGTGCGTTTTGCATCGAAATCCCTACCTTTGCTGTTCCAGATCCAATTAACGCTAGACATTTGGTCCCCCAATTTCTCCAAGTCCCTAAACGAATAGGTTACAGCCTTTTTAGAAGTCAGAATACAAAGGGACACGTTTTCTAGATTATAAACTACCGTTCTTAATTTCAGATTCGTCGCCTACGTTTTGTACTGCATGGTTTTGTTTAAATATAGCATACTCTGTAGAATTGACCCTGCATATTTTCCGTATAATTTAGAAGTGACACGTTAGAGGCGGGCTACTGCCAGTTTTGTATTATTTTAGGCTATAGCATAGGTGGCTCACTAAAAGTAGTATTTCCCACCAATCCCCAATAGATGGCAGTGCTGCGTGCTATTTCTTACTGTCATCCTGTTGCCTGACAATAGCTATGCTACCTGTACAAATTAGGCATAATCATATTTATTTAAAAGTAGGTTAGGTAAGTCTACAGTGAAAAACAACCACCACTCAGCATTATGTCATGATGGCACTGATAATTTAATTCTTAAATCATTGAACGGAGACTATCCACGTGAAGGACTTATTTTACGTAGGTACTAGTTGACAATAGAATGACAAACTGCTTTAAACGTGTCCATTTTATCAGTGTTGAGTCAAGTATAGCCTATGGCTATCTCCACATTGTATGAAGCCTAATGGACAACCGGAAAATAATTTCATATATAATTATATATATATATATATATATATATATATATATATATATATATATATATATATATCCCCTTATTTTTGTGTTATTTTGTTAAAATGTTAATGGGCAGTCGTTCATAACAGCGAAGTTGCAGAACAAACGCACGCCTCCGGATTGAATTTAGCATAACATAAAAAAGTGTTACACTGTTCGTGGGTGAATATCACGATACAAGTAAACATTAAGTAAACACAACATATAACATATTCACATTGTTCTTGTATCGTGGTCTCTAAGGTTTACTTAAAAACACGTTATTTTGGTTTGGATTTATGTAGGCTAGGACTTGAATTATTCACAGTAATGTGCTCATTTCACAATTTCAGTGATTGATGTGTCAATTAGCTTTAATTGCATTCAACCTGACAAAAGACAAGACGTTCCTGATTCTGTTTGATATATAGCACACTGTTTTATTAGTATGTTTAGCGTTGTGACTTACAGCTTGGGAAATAGAGTCACAATGTTATGTTTGGAAACCAACGTTTTTTACCTTAGCAGTGACATCACACTGAAGAAAGCTTCATTTCAAATCATTGGTATTGTATAAATCAAAGTGATATGTAAGGTAAGATAACTGCCCATGCTGTTTCGCATTAAACAAACAGAGGTTGATTTTTTTCTTTTTGTTGCTTCACATATATATTTATCAACACTTTTCTAAAGAATTAAAATATTTAGCCACATGTACTGGGAAAAAAAGTATCCACTGTTATATATAACACAATAAATATAAAAAAGAATAATTATTTGATATAATTTATGTGGTATCAAAGAGGGAAATGGGCCTTTATTCAGTAAGACGCATGTTTAAAAACTGTGGTCCTTTACCTGAGGTTTTGTCTGCCATAGTTTTCTTAAATCCAGTGAACCCTATTCAGGGAATTTACAACAAATGGCTTATGATTCACTGAAGAGTAAAAATGTTCCTGTGAAGGCTAGTGGTTTACCAGGCTTTTGGTTTCGTATGAAGCCACTGGTCTGTAAGTATTTAACTGGCTAGTGGAGTAATTGTCAGAAGCCAAGGACACAGCTCCATCACATTTACAACAAGTCGGTTTCTCCTACTACGTAAATGAACTGAACCTTATCTAGACTTGGTCCCATTTCCTCTCCCTGTACTATGTATCAGATTAAATTAACAGGTTTCTGGGGGCATGGGAAAGGGGGAGGAGAAAAAACATAATCAAACAAAACAACAAAAAGAATCGCAAAAAATCTGTACATGTAAACATCACACTTCCACTGAGTCCAAAATCAGGAGGAAAAAATACAGTTTCACATTGGTATTAGGAACAAACAGAAACTGCGATAAGAACGTCAGCTCCTGGTGGGTAAAGAGGAAAACCTATAAACAGAAACAGAAGAATCTAAAGCACCACCAAATTATAAAATCAAACAGACTATGGTCGGAAACCATTTTGATTAGACTGTAGCTGTACACTGCCCCAATAGAAAAATAAAAAGATAGGTAATTTTTAATTTTTTTTTTTTCTTTTTGCTGAGCTATACATCTGACCAAAGCAGATAAAGTATGTGTTCATTAGCAAGAACCCTGACCAGCAACACACCTGCCCGTGAGGCCTGAGTCTCTCAGGGTCAAAGGCTGACATTTGTGCACTTGATTATGTCCACTCAAGAAGCCAACAGCCAATAGTCACCAAAGCTGGAGAGCCCAAGCCTTTTGATTGGATGAGGGCGAGGATCCATTTTTTTCTGTTGGCTGCACTCAGGCCCACACCCCTCAGCAACGTGTGGTCTAAGTGGTGGCACTGTCCTGCAGTAGCAGGTCCCCCCCATCCTGAGAATCCTAGAACTGCATGCTGGGTAAACCCGCATTACTAAATGATGCCAGTCAGGTTAGTTGCTAAATGTGTCGACATCCTTGTTTGGAATGTTTAGGCTGACAGAGTTAACTTCTCTTGTGACGTTGGTATTGTACAAAATATTTCTGAAAAGACCACTTACTTCCACTACAAAAAATATATAAAATAAAAGTAATAATAATAAAAATAGAAATCAGATAAAAATGTGTAAACGGCGAGCCAGTGTGAGTGCTCTACCGATCCCAAAGAGTCAGAAGTCCAGTAAGAATGCTCAGATTATGGCTAAAATACTCTGTGGTCTCCAAGACACACTGTATACAATAGCTGCACACAGAAAAGGAACGGAAATCAAACAGTGAACAAATTACACCATTCCAAGATTGTCTTTTGCCTATTTTTTTTTTTTTTTTTTTACAGTTTGTTTTCTTAAAGTTGATGAAAAACAGAAAAGCAAACACCAGAGGATGGAGTTTTTTTTAAGGAGGGGTTGGGGGCAGGCTATTTTCACAACAGCCCGTAAACCATATAACATATAAAGATCTTTCCACATACATTTCATTGTCCCTTGTCCATTTTACAAATGCATATCTACCACAATCCTTTTTTTTTTAAACCGTAGCAGGGCTTTGCGATGTGAGGTTAGATGAATCAGCAGTGCTCGACAGTGGTTTTTTAAAAAGCGCAGGATCTGTCTGTTGCTCCAGTGCGTGCAGAACAGGGGGGGGGGAGTCACACCCCTCTCTCCTAACTCCTCCGTCTAGTTTGGCAGGACAGGAAACGGGGACAGAGGTCGACAGGAGAGCCGAGGGGGAGAGAGAGAGAGATGAAGACGAGTTGCCTAGGAATGTATTCAGCCTGAAAAATGCCAATGCGAGCTTATTTAAGAATATACAGTAAATACAGTTCCACTGTGAACCCCCTGCAGTCAGCAGTATTTGAGCTCCAGTAGAGTCTCGGAGGCCTTGCGTACAGTAATATAAAGGCAGTTAAAGGCTGGTGGAGGGCATGGTATCCTCCACCAGAGAGTACCCGTTCATATCATTCAGTGGTACTATTGATGAGTCTGAATGAAGTCTGGAAAATGCACAAGTCCAATTCTTTTTCCGCAGGAGCGTCACAGAGAATGCAGCCCCCCGTAGTGCAGGCCTGAGAGAGATGACTGTCCTACCACGGCCGTGCTCATTCGGGATATCATCTCCAAACAAAGTGAGGGTTAGCCTTGCATTTTGCATATTTCTTTTGTGTGTGCCACCAGCAATGGCACCTTAAAAGTCAACGGCTCGCTCGTGTTCGACCTAGAGATTCGGGAACTCTACTTCTATTCAGGCCCTTCCTACATAGACATTTAATACATATCATAACGCGTCAACTTGAATTCAGTGGAGGTTTGGAATTGCACATATCTGCAGGATGGAGGTGGGTCTGGGAGCTCCTCGCTGTGCTCCACTGGCTTCTCACAGCCCACCTACATTCCCTTGCCAATTGCAGAATTCCCAAAATGGCTTTAATTCACACCAGGGCTTCCCCCCCCCCCCCCCCCCAAAGTTGCCAGCAGTAATAACGATTACTCGCAAACCGACCTCCACAGTACGTTAGCGTATCCTAGCCTATCTGGGTTAATATCAGGTTGCAGGTGACCACGAATGCTATGATTATCAGCTGCATTGCGATACTCTTGCTCGTTACAGTAGGACATCTCTCACCAGTGCAAGATTTGGCCCTGAAACAGGCTCCCATCACAGAGCGTCTGCTTCAGTGTGCAAAAGGGAGCAAATTACAGTGACGCTAAAGTGAGCCCAGCAAGCCTACCTTCCAGAAGAACACTGACTCTCCTTTCTTTCAAAGATAAAACCTTCACCGGAATCTGAGGAGCTTGGAGTGACTGCGATTGAGTAGGAGGGCTGGATGATGACTGTGTGAGTGTGCAGGTATGAAGGACACACAGTCCAACCCTACAGTGTGACTGTGCAGGTATGAAGGACACACAGTCCAACCCTACAGTGTGACTGTGCGGGTCTGAGGGACACACAGTCCAACCCTACAGTGTGACTGTGCAGGTATGAGGGACACACAGTCCAACCCTACAGTGTGACTGTGCAGGTATGAAGGACACACAGTCCAACCCTACAGTGTGACTGTGCAGGTCTGAGGGACACACAGTCCAACCCTACAGTGTGACTGTGCAGGTCTGAGGGACACACAGTCCAACCCTACAGTGTGACTGTGCAGGTATGAGGGACACACAGTCCAACCCTACAGTGTGACTGAGGGTCTGAGGGACACACAGTCCAACCCTACAGTGTGACTGTACAGGTCTGAGGGACACACAGTCCAACCCTACAGTGTGACTGTGCAGGTCTGAGGGACACACAGTCCAACCCTACAGTGTGACTGTGCAGGTATGAGGGACACACAGTCCAACCCTACAGTGTGACTGAGGGTCTGAGGGACACACAGTCCAACCCTACAGTGTGACTGTACAGGTCTGAGGGACACACAGTCCAACCCTACAGTTTGACTGTGCAGGTCTGAGGGACACACAGTCCAACCCTACAGTGTGACTGTGCAGGCATGAGGGACACACAGTCCAGTCTGAGGAGTGACTGTAGATAGGTACTACAGTGTAAGAGGAGAGGCAGGACTGTGTTGGACTGTGAGAATGAGGCCCAGGTCAGTGCTTACGTGAGGCTGAATGAAGAGCCTGAGGATTAAAACAGAACAGATACTCAAGCCCCCCCCCACAAACATATAAAAACAAAGAACAATTCTCAACACAGCCCTATAAATCAACAGAAGGCTAGAGGAAACCAGAGTGCAAAGCGGTGAGAAACAAAAGCCTGGGATGATCCGTTTTTTTTAGTTCCTTTTTCTGTCTTTTTTTGTTGTTGTCCATTTTGCATTTTTGCGTGGGTCTGAGGTGCTCTGGTTCAGCCGGAGGCTGGCGTCCTGGCTTGAGGTTACAGGTCTGTGGCAACAGTCCGGTCCATAGCAGCAACGTGGGTTAATGGCCATCTCTGAGTCACAACACAAAGATGTACAGTATCTTCCCCGTAAAGTTCCACAAGTGAACTGAGGACAAAAACAGGAAGGAGCGGGGGGAGAGAGGGGGAGAAAGGAGACTCCGAGAGGGAGAGGGTGACACGGAGTGCGGTGTGTTGGGAGTTGGGGTCATGGGGTAAAATTTGGCCTTGTGTAGGACTGGGGAGGCCACCGTGTCACTGAAGAGACGACAAACAACGAGACCTAAAAAGTCTCTATTCTCAGCAGGGAAAAGTCAGTTTCCTACAGAAAACACGTCTTAACACCCAGCCCTTCGATTTCAATATTCATATCTCTACGTCTTTATCCAAGTAATTCTGCCGTTTGTGTACGCTTTGAATATATACATATATAATCTGAACAAACAAGACTTTTAAAGATTAAACTTGAACTACAGAAACAATATTTATTTTTCAATCTCTACCGAGCTGCTTTTGTAGCGGGCTTTTCAAAACAACAAAACTCTTGCTTTCTAACACCAGCTGGGATAAAGTACAGTAGGTGTACAGGGACAGTAAGTACATTTGAGGTATTTCCATGTGAAAAAAATGGCGTTTCAATATGCATAAGTTAAGTGTTATTCCCGTGGGAAAGTCTTTATTACTCAATGGGGAGGTGAGGTTTGTATGAGGGGAAAGTGCTTCAGAACACAGAGAGCGCCTATTTACAGCGAGCAAGAGGTTCCTCTCTTCCGTCACTCTTTGTCTTTTCTCTTTTTCTGTCTCCTTAGCCTCTGTTCAAAGTGTCTTCATATAGTTAGTGCTATCTTTAAGATAAGTCACACCCTTTTCAGTAGCTTAGGAACGTACAAACAAAATTCAATTCAATGGCCTTTAAAACTAACAAATTAACTTAAATTAAAAAATATCGGTCATTAAGGAAAGTTTTAGTTGGAAATGAAGGACAGTCTGTTTTGTTTCGGGTGGGGGTTGGGGTTTGGGTGAGTGGTGAAGGGGGGCGTTTTTAATCTCACTAGCGCTGTGCGCTGTGGAGGGTCAGGTGGAGACAGAGGGGAGGGCCGGGGTAGGGCCAGAGCCCAGTCCAGTGTATCCTCCAGCATACAGCTCTCTCACGCCTCCTCCAGGTACACTCCTCTCAGCTCCCGCGCCTCCTCTTTCATCTTTTCCTTAGCTTTTTTACAGTGATGGGGAGACGCGTGATCCCTCTGTGCCCCCACCTCGACGGTGCGAGGGGCCCGGTTCTAACATGGCAGAGCTTTCTCTTTCTCCGTCTCTGCGCCGACATCAAAGAGCGAGGGATGGGGGGCGGCGCGCCTTCTCTCTGGGGGCAGGTGCTGAGGAAGAGGAGGACGAAGAGGGCGGCAGGCAGTCCCAGGGTGGGGGTAGAGGAGAGCGGGGAGGGAGAGGAAGATGAAGATGACGGCAGGTAGTCCCAGGGTGGGGGTAGAGGAGAGCGGGGAGGGAGAGGAAGATGAAGATGACGGCAGGTAGTCCCAGGGTGGGGGTAGGGTAGGGGAAAGCGGGGAGGAAGAGGAAGATGAAGAAGGTGGCAGGTAGTCCCAGGGTGGGGGTAGAGGAAAGCGGGGAGGGAGAGGAAGATGAAGATGACGGCAGGTAGTCCCAGGGTGGGGGTAGGGTAGGGGAAAGCGGGGAGGGAGATGGTGGCAGGTAGTCCCAGGGTGGGGGTAAGGTAGGGTGGTGAGGAAGAGGAAGATGAAGAGGGTGGGAGGTAGTCCCAGGGTGGGGGTAGGTAGGGGAGAGCGGGGAGGGAGATGGTGGCAGGTAGGAAGAGGAGGAGGATGAAGAGGAGGAGCAGCAGGAGCGCAGCTCAGTTCTGCTGCAGGATCAGGCTCTCCAGCTCGTCGGCGGAGCGCAGTAGGAAGGCGGCAGACTCGCGGTAGCCGGCGATGAGCTGCCGGACGGCGGTGATCTCGGTGGGGCTGAGCTGGGCTGAGGCCCCCCCGCTGCCCCCTCCCCGCCCGTGACTGTTGGAGCTGGAGGAAGAGGAGTTTGACGCAAGAGACTTCATGCTGAGGTCAGTCGGTCCTGCAGGGAGAGACC